>NC_134483.1:487222399-487380158 GCF_040206685.1 Ascaphus truei | reverse complement strand
CACCTTCTCTCTCACACCCTCTCTCTCACACCCCCTCTCTCTCTCACACCCCCTCTCCCTCTCTCACACCCCCTCTCTCTCTCACACCCTCTCTCTCTCTCTCTCTCTCTCTCTCTCTCTCTCTCTCTCTCTCTCTCTCTCTCTCTCTCTCACACCCCTATCTCTCTCAAACCCCCTCTCTCTCTCACCCTCTCCCTGTGTCTGTCTCACACTCTGTTTCTGGATCTCTTATTTACCCTATATATCTTAACTGCCCTATACTACACCAAAATAACCTATACTGCTTTCTTCTAGATCTGACTCAAGCTTCACACAGAAGACATCGGAACCCCCCCTAACCCAGAAGACAGTAGGGAACACCTAACATTGCGCTTTAGATATTGTGAAGCGGGGACGTCCATACACTGGTTAAGGGGTTCAGGAAACTAGTCATTCACACCTGGCTTTTATTTCTAGATCGACACACACACACACACACACACACACACACACACACACACACACACACACACACACACACACACACACACACACACACACACACACACACACACACACACACACACACACACACACACACACACACAGTGACACAGTCACACATACACACACACACACACACACACACACACACACACACACACACACAGTGACACAGTCACACACACACACACACACACACACACACACACACACACACACACACACACACACACACACACACACACACACACACATTGACACAGTCACACACACACAGTGACACACACACACGTCACGTCACCTCTCGTTCCGGCCGCCGCCATCTTAGTTGCCGCGTGTCAGCTGCCTGTCCCCCCGCCGGAGGGGGGGGAGGTGAGTGGAGCATCGGGTGGGGGGGGAGGTGAGTGGAGCATCGGGCAGGGGGGGAGGTGAGTGGAGCATCGGGCGGGGGGGAGGTGAGTGGAGCATTGGGTGGGGGGGAGGTGAGTGGAGCATCGGGTGGGGGGGAGGTGAGTGGAGCATCGGGCAGGGGGGAGGTGAGTGCAGCATCGGGTGGGGGGGAGGTGAGTGGAGCATCGGGCGGGGGGAGGTGAGTGGAGCATCGGGTGGGGGGGAGGCGAGTGGAGCATTGGGCGGGGGTGGGGGTGAGTGGAGCATCAGGCAGGGGGGAGGTGAGTGCAGCATCGGGTGGGGGGGAGGTGAGTGGAGCATCGGGCGGGGGGAGGTGAGTGGAGCATCGGGTGGGGGGGAGGTGAGTGGAGCATCAGGCAGGGGGGAGGTGAGTGGAGCATCAGGTGGGGGGGAGGTGAGTGGAGCATCGGGCAGGGGGGGAGGTGAGTGGAGCATCGGGTGGGGGGGGAGGTGAGTGGAGCATCGGGTGTGGGGGGGAGGTGAGTGGAGCATCGGGCGGGGGGGAGGTGAGTGGAGCATCGGGCAGAGGGGGAGGTGAGTGGAGCATCGGATGGGGAGGTGATTGGAGCATCGGGCGGGGAGTTGAGTGGAGCATCAGGTGGGGGAGGAGAGTGAAGCATCGAGGGGGGAGGTGAGTGGAGCATCGGGGGGGGAGGTGAGTGGAGCATCGGGGGGGAGGTGAGTGGAGCATCGGGGGGGGGGAGGTGAGTGGAGCATCGGGGGGGAGGTGAGTGGAGCATCGGGGGGGTGTTGAGTGGAGCATCGGGGGGGGCGGTGGGTGGAGCATGGGGGGAGGAGCTGAGCGGAGCACCGGGGGGAGCTGAGCAGAGCACCGGGGGGGAGGTGAGTGTGATGGGGGGTGGGAGAGGACAGAGAGAGAAAGAGAGAGTGGTGTGTGTGTGTGTGTGTGTGTGTGTGTGTGTGTGTGTGTGTGTGTGTGTGTGTGTGTGTGTGTGACACTGTGTGTGTGTGTGTGTGTTGTGTGTGTGTGTCGTCACTCCGCCTCAGGCCAATCAGAGGTGCGGGGGCAGGCGGCCAATAGACCAATGAGATTTCCCCTAGGGACACAGGAAGATGCAGACAGGCATACAGTGCTTTCATTTTTATTATATAGGATATGCTAACGGTGGAGGTTTTTTTGCTGACTTTTTCACCCACCATAACTTAAAATGTATATGGTAAACCTACACAGCCTATAAATATTGCAAAGCAATTATAAACCAACTCACACTAATGATACCCATCAAGGTTGAAACATGTCAGTGAGTGGTTTGTCTTGCTTTGCTAGTCCAATGCTGTGCTTATAAGCTGTGTGAACAGCGATGCATTAGCTTAAATGGACTCCATGTGAATGGATTTTCCAGGCAAAAAGGTGACACATTGTGTGCTCATTTGCATGTCATTTCCCAGAATTCCTTGCTGCAGTGGGAGCACTGTATGTTAGGTGATAGTGGTTGAAAAGCAGGGTTGCAGACGTGTCTAAGACATGTGAATGTGCTCACAAGTCATATTCTTTATTGGCCATATGCTAACGGTGGAGGTTTTGTGTTGCCTTTTTCACCCACCATAACTTAAAGTGTGTGTGTGTACAGCCAATAGGACTGTAGTATTCCCAACCCGAAGGGAGATACATTTGGTACGCTCAGAGGCACCACACCAGTCGGAGACAAGGAGTGTTTGGGTGTCAGTGGCTCCCGGCTAGGCCTAGAATTACCCCACAGGCCCCAGATAGACCCCGACCATTAATAGTTTGTGGCTTTTCCATGGAAGGCCCTGAGATAAGGACACTTCCACCATAGCAGCACCAGTGTTAGTACACCAAGGACAAGACGCATGCAGTGAGTGCGGCCTGTGGTCTGGGATGAGACCCCGAGGTCACTTAAAGAGACTCTTAAAAGGGACACACTCCAACGGGAGCTGCCTCAGAGGTGGACGCCTTCATGGAAGGAGCGGCGAGATCGCGTTGTGGGATCACTCAGCGGTCCGACAGATCCACCCTACAGTTTGTTCTGGTCTAGCCTAAGACCAGGAAGGTATTCCATGTGCACCAACGGTACTCAGGGGTAGCGCTACTCCCTACACTTTGGGGTGGGGACTTACATTGTGGGACATACACTGGGACATTGGTACCACCGCACCCCAAGTACTTTGGGGATGCTCCTCGGGAGGGATATTGTGTTGTATAGTGGTGTTTTCTGTTCTGTAAATATTCCTTTATCGTACCAAGTGTGTGTATTTACTGCTGTATTGTCTTGGGAAGGGCTATCCTTCTCAGTGGAGGAGCTGTGTGTTAGCGAACAAGGTCACCCCAGGCACCCTTCAGCAGAGGATCAGGCCTCCTGTTAGCCACTCAGGTAACAGCAGCACAGGTAGTTTCCCTAGTCACAGGGGAAAGGGGTCTACATTTGGAAGCGCTCCTGAGATTCAGACCTGGGGTGCATGAACCAATAGTGCAAATTAGAGAAACAAACATGTCCGTACCCTCCAAGCAACAGGTCCACGATTGGGCCCTCCAGTTTGATGAATCAACAACGCCACGTGGTCGTGGTGGGGAATACACAGCAGACACACCCTCGCGGGATGTCTGCTCTCACCTAAGGCAGCTTCCCAGGTTAGCTATCGCCCGGTATCTAGGCAGGAATACCTACCCCACATGCCGCTGGAACATCGTCCTAGTTGCGGCCGGCCGCAAAATACATGAGGAAGATACCTCCTCGACTCTACATCTGCAATTTATTACCCATGGAGACTGTGATGGCAGATACAATAGATATTGGTTGCAATTATTGAAGTCAGGAAGGAATTTATATTTTCCCCTTATGAGAAATCATTGGACAATGTTTCACTGGGGTTTTTTGTTTTTCTTCCCCTGGATCAAAAAACTGTAAATACAAATATAGCGTAAGTATATGTCCTCTAAATTTAACATAGGTTGAACTCGATGGCCTTTTTTCAACCTCATCTACTATGCATCTCTCTGTAACATACAGTGCAGGTATTTTGCCCCAGAATTGCTCCAATTTTGCCTGGATACATATGTCCAAAAGACTGCTGAATGTGAATAGTGCCAGACTCCACTACACATTTATTTGTGTTTGGAGCAGGTTACCTTGTCATTATTTCCTTATTGCTATTTTGCTACTTAGTAAAATTAATAGAAATAGGAAGAGCATGGCTAGTAAGAATAATTTAAAATAAGCCTTTGAAGGGAGAGTAGTTAAAGCTGCAGTTCAGTCTTTTTTTTTTTTTTTACATTTATTTTTTTACTTCAGTAGTTTCATGTGTGCAATCTCTAATTACCTAAAGAACTGTATAGCTGCAGGTCAATTCGTTCTCCATGTATTGATAGGTCGAAATTTGGTGACATATTAAAAGCTGGGATTTGTTTATAATCTGCTTGTCTGTCAGTGGAAGCTCATGAATATTCATGAGCACTCCTGCACTGACATGTGCTAGAGGGAGGGCAGGGCTGACAAAGGGTTGTGCCAGAGCTTGTGACAGGACATGAAGGGGCAGTGCCTTAGCAAATGGCTGTTAAAACAGAATACAAGAAAATTGGTCTTTCAAAGTTGTTGTTTTTTAAAACAGAAAATGCTAAAAGTATTTTTTCTTACTACAGAACTGATTTATTAAAAAAAACACACATTCAGGATATTGACTGAACTGCAGCTTTAACAGGTTTGAAATAATAAAGAAACAAATGTATTGGTCATTTAATTCAGGGGTACGCAAACTTCCTGCGCTTCGCCCCCTTGCATCGCCCTCCCCTCACTCAAATGTAGAATCAAATGATGATGTGTCTCCATGGCAACATGCATCAAATGATGCAGCGGGGTCATGTGACGTCACATGACCCGCGGCGTAATTTGACACCGTTTTGCCATGGTGACGCATGGACTGGAGCAGGGACTGAACCTGGGTAAATGAGTCACCCCCCCCAAAAAAGTATTGCGCCCCCAGTTTGTGCACCCCTGATTTAATTAAATAAGTACGAGCAGTGTTTTAAATCCTGCACCTCCTGTTAGAAACCAGTAGATGGCACTGGTGGCACAAAATGTAGCAAAACGAAATATTCAGTGATTATAGCACTTTCTCAATCTTAAAACAAATTGCCCTTTCAATTTAACTCTGACCGTTTGCCTATATTAAGATATGCATGCTCTGGGAACATAGTGCTATGTGCAGAGAAAATCCTTTTTATACCAATGATTACAACAATATTAGCAATAGAAGTCGATTTCTTTTTAAAGTACTTAAAATGATACCATATGCAGTTTACACTTAATGGAAGTACTATTGGAGTTGTATAGAAATCTATCACCCATTTAAATATAAATGCACTGTTTCCTTTAAGACAGAAAGATGCATTGATCTAAATTCAGATCGTAAGTGCATCTTTATAAGGCATCTGCAAGGTAGGTATTCTTAGATGTTAAAAAACATTGACATTTTAGGACTTGTATTAAGAATAATGTTTAAGGAAGGGACTTACATACTGATTCCGTATGTATTAAGTACAGTAGTCTATCACTAATCAAATAATAGCATTGTAAAAATTGAAACCTCATAAAAAAAATACATGGTCAGTGTAGTGACCAAATCGTGTCACATTATTGATCTTCATCTTTGTTTATTTTATTGTAATCTGTATTCAAAGGATCTTACAATATTGTAGAGGTGATCATCGCAAGGTGCCTTCACAAAAATGCTATTTAAAAACAAGGTTGGCAAGTGCTAAGAGCAAAAAGTCTGCAGGAAAATTATTTAATAGCTATTTTGCATCTGTTTTAACCGATATGACATGAAACACTTATTAAAAGGAGCAGCAATCTGTTCCAAATTTGCTTTCAAGACATGTTATACTGTAACTATTTGGGGAGTCTCAAATCAAATAAAACAATATGCCCTAATGGACTGAATCATAGGGTTCTCAATTAAATGTAATTTTTTTTTAAAAGAAATCAGTTTCCACTGCAGTCATCTCTATGGACTTGTGATAGCAGATGTACTACTTCTGTGAGCAAGTCAAAACCAAGCAGTCACCATGTTAAATGTTGAAGTGAAATATAAAGAGGCAGGTTTAAGAATTTTTAATTAGACATTACATAATTCTCAGGGGCCAGTGTACTGTAGTTGTGGCCTAAATAAACCATATTGTATAAAAAATGATTGGATCATTTAAGGACTACAGTAGCTCTAAAAAAACAAAATATGTTAAGGGAAATGTTGTGATTTGACATTCAAGTCAAATTGGCTGGGATTCACTAAGTGCCTATGTGGGGTATTGCACCCACATCCAGTGTCAGCTGCTATTGTCTTGATTATCTGGGGATACTGTATCTCTGGAGATCTAGTGGAAAGAACAAATACATGTAGCAATTACAAAGTGAGGAGAATCTGCACATTAGCAGTAAGCAAGGAATGGGTTACAACTGATAGTCAATGTAGTTCAAAATAAACGAGAGCACCAATCTGACTTAAACATAGATACATTTATTAGCCATGTAATCTGACATTTCGGTTGAATTTACCAACCTTAATCTACGCGAGGGCAAAAAAAACCCAGTAACATACAAAATCGTATATACCCTAAATTGTCACCCATAATTCCCAGAGTGCAAAACCAAAACTCCCGCCATCCTGGAATGTCTCCTCCATACATAGGGACTTTTTAAATATGTGTCTCTTTGCTGGAATATATAATTATGTAAATGAAGTGTTCTCTCCCATCTAGTTTATTTCCATTGTAGATATTGTAGTATTGACTTTATTTTATTATGTTTAGGCACACGTTTTGTTTATTTCACCATCACTTTCACAATATAGGGAAGCCCGGCATTCCCGTAGTCCATCATTGTTATGGCAATATCTGTTACATACCTTCTACGTGTATACCGGATGCCAGAAAGTAGTGTTTACCCATTACTATGGTATATTTTGGGGATGTCACCATCACTATAGATGGAGGAGATGTTCCGGAATGGCAGGAGTTTTTGCTTTTTCACTCTGGGAATTATGGATGGGAATGTAAGGTGTGATTATCTTTTGTATGTTACTAGCCGTCATCCTGATAAAAGTTGCCAAGTTCAAACAAAATGTTAGATTACATGGCTAATAAATGAATCTATGTTTAAGTCCATTGGTTCCTTCTATTTTAAACTACAGTACTTTGATTATATAACTAGGCAGAGCAGGCAGGTCCTTCTTGAGATGTGAGCACCAGCAATTGAGTATACTTTATACTTATTGCTTGGGGAACCTGCATTTTATTGCTCACAATTTGGGGTCTAATGAAGTGAGCAGTTATTGCTTAAAGTTGCTAAATGCCACAGAGTTGAAAGTAGAGATGGGCGAATTTGGATCTGCAGCGGATCGGCCAGTTCCTTTGGTCTACATATTTCCACAGATCAATCTCAAAAAGGGTCATTTGCATTTTGCAGATTTTTTTATCATTATTACCAATACACTCTGCGGATTCCACAACCCGTGGGCAGATTTGCAGAATCCAATCCATGGATTCAGCAATCATAAGAATCCACCAATGGATTGATGAAACCGCGGATTGTATCCGACCAAATCTGACTGCGGATTTTATACGGCAAAATGGATTTTGGGGGGGAAATGCGAGAAAATCCAGGAAACTAATTGAGGCGTATTCGCCCATCTCTAGTTAAAAGGCATGCATTATATTTTATCTTCGTTACCAAAAATGTATTAAAACAATATCAAAGAAAGCTGCAGTATCATGTGCACCTTCTCTTTTTTTCGTTTTCTCTATATGACCAACTTCGTGCTCTCACTTTTTGGCCTGGATTACCCAGCAGAGATATAAAATGAAATTACCAAAATAGTTCCATATATTTGTATGAGAAACAGACCATAATAAAGCATTTACTTCATTAATGCAAGAGGGGTTGGAAAAACATTGTAATCAGCTTTGTTGAACACATTAACATCTTTAATATGACAAATTGAAGTTCAGTTATTACTTTTTTCCTTTCTGAAATGCCAACTAATGTAGTTAACAAATAATTGTTTCCTCCAACCTTAGGCCCTATGTGCAGTGGTGCTGTGGCATGAAGCACTTTTCTGTCTCTGGACACCTTGAAGCTCATTTACTTGAATGGGCCAGAAAGGGTCTTCTTGCCCAGGAAACTGTCTAATGGCATAGCACTTAGTAAACATAGTAGCCCCAGATGTTTCTCTCCCACACTTGCAATTATAATTTCACATAGCCCCCCTTGTTAAAGACCCAGCCCAACAAGTGGAAAGATACTGCCATGTTGTCTGTGGACGGCGGGTTGACTACTGTACTCAACACGAAAAAGGTATATACACAAAAGGCAGTTGCTAAAGGAAGTGAAACCGCTCCAATTTAAA
This sequence comes from Ascaphus truei, assembly GCF_040206685.1. NCBI lineage: Eukaryota > Metazoa > Chordata > Amphibia > Anura > Ascaphidae > Ascaphus > Ascaphus truei. The sequence goes on along the minus strand of NC_134483.1, from coordinate 487,371,884 downwards.
ATGAATATAATGTTCTGAAAAATAGAATATCAACCACGGCTTAACCTTTGAAACATTTATGCTGTGAATTCATATTGATGCCAGCAGGGAAAGCAAAGAAACAGCACTCAGTAGTATGTAGCAAAAAGATTGTATTCAAACAACATGACAGCAAATCTGTAAACCAACGTTTTGGTCCACTAAGGATCTTCTTCAGGATCGTGCTAAGGGACACTGGAACCAGGAATACATATATACCCCCACCCACCAAGTGTAGACAATTAGAAATCCATTAATCAGTTCATCAGTTCATCATGGAGCTCCACATCAACTTTGCATAGCACTGACAGGCGGCGGCCATCTTGGAAAAACAGAGCTTATGTAAACATTGCAAGTGAGCATGATTACATTAGGGAGTTCAAACATCATGTGGTGTTTCCCTGATGCTGCACTGACTGGCCAGGTCTGATTTGGGTTGATGGAAGACTACAGATGTGCAGCATTATACTTTATGTTGCTTGACATGACCCAGAGATGCTCTAGGTGGCAGTGCTGGGTAACTGAGGACGCCTCCTCTCTATGGTGATGTTTCAGAGGCTGTCCTGCATGCACATGCTCACTTGCAATGTTTACATAAGTTCTATTTTTCTAAGATGGCCGCCGCCTGTCAGTGCCATGCAAAGGTGATGTGGAGCTTCCTGATGAACTGATTAATGGATTTCTAATTGTCTACACTTGGTGGGTGGGGGTTGTGACAAACGGCTTACTCCGGGGCTCCGCCGTCTGTCCGGGACTGTTAGAACACGGTCTTTTAGGGTAGGTTAAATGATGAGACGTCACGTACTGTTCCTTTAAACAGGCTATGCCTGGTTTATTTAGTCCCAGGCACTGAAACTGCCACAGTGCAAACAGAAAACAAAGCCCAACACAAAGCTGCCCATCTGAGCGATAACTTAAACTTAGATATTCCCTGACTCAGGGTTGGAAGTGGCTTGTCCACTTCCACCAACAAAATAAGTACCTTTGCAGTCTTAGACAAACGAACAGAATGATTGAACCTGTTTGGGGAAGAGGCTTCTCCCCCCTTTGTAGTTCAGCAGCCTTCCAGCCTCCAGGCTCTTGGGGAGGGGCAGAGAAAACAGGTCTTATATACCTGATCTCTAATCAGCATGACAGGTGACAGAAAACAGGCAGCAGACAAACTGTGGAATGGAGTGCATGTACCACGAGGCTGCCCTGTTCAGCCTAGACAGGACAGAAACTGTTCAGTATCCTGGGAGCCCTGTATATGGAATTTATTACCATCCCCTGGTTTCTGTCACAGGGTATATATGTCTTCCTGGTTCCAGTGTCCCTTAGCACTTCCCTGAAGAAGGTCCTTAGTGGACCGAAACGTTGGTTTACACATGTGTTGTCATGTTGTTTGAATACAATCTTTTTGCTACATACTACTGAGTGCTGTTTCTTTGCTTTCCCTGCTGGGAAGGCAATCTGTTGCATATACTTGTCTTATGGAACATGCACCTAATGATTTGACTCTTTTGCTTGGAGTGCCAGCTGTGCTCTATCTGTTTATGTTATTATTATGTATGTATGTCTTTATGTATGTCTTTATTTGTATAGCGCCATAAAATGTACATAGCGCTTCACAGTAGTAATACATGTCATATAAATAACAAATATAAATAACACATCATGGGAATAAGTGCTTCAGACATACTGTAAAAGTAACATTAAGGAAGGAGTCCCTGCTCCGAGGAGCTTACAATCTAATTGGTAGGTAGGGAGAACATACAGAGACAGTAGGAGGGAGCTGTGCACCCTGAATATAGTACTCTGTATTGCTGCTACCTGTGGTGTGGGTAACAGCACATATATATTTTAGGTCAACCATCCTCCTACTGTGTGTTTTTGAAGGGTTCTCTGTGTGTTATGGAAGAATTTACGGATACTGTGGGTTTATTCACATCACTGTCAGATACATTGTGCTATAGCGACACTGATATTTCCAGGATCCGCTACACGGAATCTGTGGAGGATATTTTTGGCATAGAAAAGCCTACTGATGACTTGCTGAAATTAAGTAAAAGAGAGGTTGATTTTTTCTTGCATGGTGCTACTTTGTCCCACTACCATCGGGAGAGGCTGATTCCACGTGGGTTTCGGATCAAAAACCAGCCCATGATAGGGCGCAATAACCCTGACTTCTGTAAGACCTGGATCAGTATCCTCAATAAATGTTCCCTGGACCTAATGATACTGGTCATTGACCAGTCCAGCAAGGAGTTAAAGAAAATCAGGGAGGAAATCACTATTATTAAGGCCAAAAATAATCACATTTTGTCCGCAGATAAAGATACCAACTGGACGGACAAAATCCAGACGGCTGTGGGCACGTACTGGGAAAGCCTGATTAAATTAAAACGCGACAAGTTGAAACAGGTGACCGCAGACTACAAGGAGCGACACGTGTACAAATGGCTCCTGGGAATTGGCAAGACTGCCCCTGGTCGTCAGGGACAGCGGAGGAAGTACACACGGTACAGAAAACAAGCGGACAACACGAGTGCCTACAATACAAATGACACGGATCATTCCGATGGTCAGGATACTGCACAATTGGAGCCTTTTTTAGGGCAGGGGAGTGTGGCCGCACAGAAACCCCCACTCCAAGACCGCACAGATGGCGACAGATCCGGAGGGGTGGTGGCGGCAGGAGCAAGAAATCCACCGAGACAAGCCAGGATGAAGGGGCCAACAAAGATGCAGAAGTAGATGTCATATATAACATCTCATCACATGTGCTAACACCAGCTGAACGTAGTGTTTTAGGTAAGGTCTTAATGTTTGTACCGACCCACAGGTTGGATCCTTTTGATTGGCAGGTGGATTTATTTCATCTTAATCGACGCCTCTGCCTTAAAGACTTTTTCTGCCATAAACAGGATGCTGCAGTAACTACTGACCATATGGATATGGCTACACACCAAATCAGAAAAGACAGCACCTTTGATCTGCATATCAATAATGCTAGCATCGCCACGTTTATGAATCTGGTGGAGGCAGACACCAAGAGGGCGGTGAGTCATCAACAATGAAGTTTCTCCAATTTGACCCGACATGAGCAGCAAGCTCTGAAAACCCTTAGGGACAACACTTCGGTCATCGTGCGAGCAGCCGATAAAGGTGGTGGTGGGGTCCTGATGGACTACACACAGTACAGATCCGAGGTCATGAAGCAACTTAATGTGACACAACACTACAAGACCCTGAGTGGGGATCTCACCAGGCTGTATAAGAAAGAAATCGATGCTGCCATCCAGCTGGGTATCTCCAATCGCTGGATAACAGAGGACACGGGGCATTTTCTACGACAAGATTTCCCCATCACACCGGTGTTATACATCGTTCCGAAGATGCACAAATCTTTAACGGATCCACCAGGGAGGCCCATCATTTCAGCAAGGGGCTCTTTGTGCCAACCCCTGTCCCAGTACATTGATTTCTATTTGCAGCCTTTGATGGTAAGAATGCCGAGTCACCCGAGAGATACCACCGATTTTATCAATAAATTGGAGCTCCTGAAACTGGACATTTCCCTAATACTGCTGGTGACACTAGATGTTGCCAGTCTGTACACTAACATCAGGCAAGATGAGGGTATGGATGCGGTGAAAACTAATTTTCATAACTATTTGGATTACGCCGGACCACCGATTGAACTCCTTCTACTACTTATGGACATTGTTCTACATAAGAATTATTTCAAATTTGAGAAGGGATTTTATCTCCAGTGTACGGGTACGGCGATGGGGTCAAGCATGGCCTTTTCATATGCAAATCTTTTTATGGCCCAATATGAGCAGACACACATAGTATTTGATTCTCCTTATATTCAATATATCTTAACATACATGAGGTACATTGACGACGTGTTCATGGTGTGGGGGGGCTCGGAGAATGAACTCCTGCTGTTTGTGGACCATTTAAATAAGATACCTTCCAACATACGGTTCACCATGAACTACAGTAAGACTGAAATTGTATTTCTAGACACTGTCGTCTATAAGGGTCCAACCTCACTAATGACACGGATACATCACAAAGTGACGGATCGGAATACTTTGCTCTTGGCAAGCAGTCACCACCCAGGAGCCCTCAAGAGAGGATTGCCCTTCTCACAGTTCCTTCGGGTCCAGCAGATAACCAGCAATCCCGATGATTGTGAATTAGCGTTGCAGTCCATGAAATTGAGATTTTTGGAGAGGGGGTATGATGCCCAAGAAGTTGAAGAGGCCCTCCTTAAAGCCAGGGAGGTTACCCGTGAACAACTCCTTAAACCACCGGGGAAGAAGGGCTCAATGGATCGGTACAACATCAATACTACCTTTAGTACGGCCTCACGGGTCATCAAAAATAGCATTCTGAGACACTGGCATGTGTTGGCATTGGACAAAAAAATTGGCAGGACATTCACGAAACCACGCCTCTTCTGCTATAGAAGGGGACCAAGTATTTGGGATGCTTTAACACAGGCAGACCCTGTCTCCAAATAAAGCAGCCCTACTAACTGGTTATCTAGCCCACCAGGGGTCTACAAATGTCATGGGTGCATCAATTGTCAGCATTTAATCTTAGACAATACATTTCATCACCCACATAGTGGCAAAGCAATTAAAATCAAAAACTGTCTCAATTGTGAGAGCAAATTTGTTGTGTACCTCATTCAGTGTCCTTGTGGTCTCCACTATGTTGGTAAGACCACACGGATGCTGAAGGAGCATATGGCACTGCACCGTTCATCCATCAGGAAAGCGCTGTTGAACAATAGCAGTTCTGAAGAACTCAAAATGCTGCCAGTGACAAGGCATTTTAAGCAGTTTAAGCATAGCCATGCCACTATGAGATGCATGCCTATCTTACGGGCGTGATAGGGGTAAAGTGCTCTTACAATTAAAGATGCGCATGATCTATGAATTAGACACCATGGCTCCGCAAGGACTGAATGAGGAGTTTAGACTTAGCTGCTTCTTGTAGTCCTGCAATTTCCTTGTTGCTTATATGGTCATGCTACATTTCTCTTGTTTTAAGTGTTACATGCAGTTTTTATTGACCTTAGAGACTTGTGCTCATGACACATGTTTCTTTTTCTTTCCGTGTTATTATGTAGTCACTAGAGGTTCCACTGTATACCATCTGACATTTGTGTATTAGTCATTGTAGACCATGGCTGTTTTACACTGTCGCTTACATCATTGTGTGTCATTGTATTTGACTGACAACATATCCGTATTTGATGTTTCTAATACCCTTGTGTTTGATCATCACTGTATCTTTTCCCTCACTGTCTTTTTTTCTATCATTACAGGGAGTTCAAACATCATGTGGTGTTTCCCTGACGCTGGACTGACTGGTCAGGTCTGATTTGGACTGATGGAAGACTACACATGTGCAGCATTATACTTTATGTTGCTTGTCATGACCCAGAGATGCTCTAGGTGGCAGTGCTGCGTAACTGAGGACGCCTCCTCTCTATGGTCCTGTTTCAGAGGCTGTCCCGTATGCACATGCTCACTTGCAATGTTTACATAATCTCTGTTTTTCCAAGATGGTCGCTGCCTGTCAGTGCTATGCAAAGGTGATGTGGAGCTCCCTGATGAACTGATTAATGGATTTCTAATTGTCTACACTTGGTGGGTGGGGGTATATATGTCTTCCTGGTTCCAGTGTCCCTTAGCACTTCACTGAAGAAGGTCCTTATTGGCTCGAAACGTTGGTTTACACATGTGCTGTCAAGTGTTTGAATACAATCTTTTTGCTACATACTACTGAGTGCTGTTTCTTTGCTTTCCCTGCTGGGAAGGCAATCCAACCAAAGGGAGCGTCTCTACAGAAGCGGTATTACCATTTCCGGTGACTCTTATAGAGGAGGACTCCCACGGATACTGTTCATGCTCCAACAAGTATCAATGAGCATTGAAATGTTCATGATCCAACATCAAAGATATATATATATTCATTATTAGTATTCTATTTATTTTTCATTATTTAAGGTGAATTATTTTATTATTTATTATTATTACATATTTTCTTTTATATCCTGATTTCTTATTCATTATTTTTTTGTATAGATTTCTTTTGTCTATTTTGGCTATAGATTTATTATTCCTCATTACTTGTTTTGTATCTGCCTTCTACATTGTTCATAGATATCTTCTTTTGATATATCTCTCTAGCTAACTGTGAATCAGAATATCAGTATGAGTTACATTTCTGTTACATTTTCTCATAGACACATATTTACATCAGAGGTATTGCTCAAGGCATCCTCTTCCTCGCCTGATCATTCTAAAAGATCGCTTGTTTTTAATCTGTTTCATTTTTCGTTTAAGTTAATGTTTTATACATGTTTCATACGTCTGTGTATTGTTATTTGTTGCAGTACAAGGACTCTGTGCAATCTGACTTACACTGCCCCCCAGCTCGAGCATTTACTACGTGAGCTCTTACATTCTATTGGCTCTTTTCGTGAGCCAATCATTCCGTAGTTTGGTGATTTTGCTCCACTGAATGCACACGTCATGCATCAGCTGGAGGTGGGGGGACGTCTATATCAGCTGCCACATATGCGATGTGTAAATAGTCACTTTGACAAATGGCGACGGCCCGAAATGAGTTTTACCTATCCCATACCATGCTGTTTACCATGGATTAAAGGATTTTTAACCGCTTATATTGGTGCCTAGTCCCCTTCTCTCATTGCAGTGCTCCGTTTTTCCTTTGGGAGATTTTTTCCTCCTACGGATACAATCTGAGGTGCCCGCCAGAGAGACCAGTTCCTGACTCCTGAACCCCTACCTGTCGATTGGTAACTTGTGTGCTGTGCACACTCAATGCTTATGTTCTAGCTTTTTGATGTACGCAGAATATTTATCCCTACTTTTTATGCAATAATATTTTAATTTACTTCACTATTTGCGTTTTGCGCTGTTTTTTTTGTTTCCATTTCTCCAGTGTTTAGGGGGGTGCCGAGCCACCCCCTTATTTACGGCTGCAGACGCAATACTTAACCACTCGTCACGGTTATGTACAATTTATTATTTATCACACTGTGGTATTATGTGGTTTTAACTATTTAGTTTAATTTCAAGGGTTTTTTGCAACATTCACCTGCCTTTAATCACTGTTATTACTATTTAGTGGATATTTAGTTGCGCACTTTAATTCTCTTTCATGCCTGTAATGCACTTTCTAGTCACCTTATCACTGAGGTTGAGTTTACATTTTTGTTTCTTTCTCACCCTAGGATTCCCATCTTTTATCATTTACCTTAAGTTCACATAAGTTTGGCGAGTCCCCCGGGCAGGCCTATAATTTCTGGGACAGAGTCGATGACATCCAATCTGTCCCAATATGATGATTTTTTTCTACAGACCTACAGTATGTAAGAGTTCATAGGTCACATATTCGGGACACATTGCAAGTCATCATTTCTATCTCAGATATTATTTTGAAACCATCTTATGTATGGGCTACATTCAATGTCCAATCGCTGTATACCTGCTTTGCACATAATATGGGCTTATCAGCGGTACAGCACTTTTTGGAAGGTGACACAAATATGGCTGATAATCAAGGTGTTTTTATTGAATCAATTATTAAATTTATTCTCACTCATAATTATGTTTTGTTCCAGTCACAATTTTATTTACAAATCTGGGGAACGGCTATGGGCTACAGGTTTACCCCCAGTTATGCCAACTTATTTATGGGTTTTTGGGAGGAAAGTTCAGTCTGGACCAATAACCCACTGGGGCCGGGCCTGGTGTACTATGGCCATTTCATAGATGACATTTTGATTATTTGGGACTCTGAGTTTGGGAATAATTTGGATTTATTTGTACATTTTAATAGTAATAGTTTTGGTCTGGTTTTCACTTTTGTCGTTGATCCAGTTGAGATAGTTTTTCTTGACCTTAAAATTAAAATTGATTCTGACTGCAGGATACAAGTAGATGTACATATTAAAGAAGTCTCTGTTAACAGCAACTGTATATTCATGCTAAAAGCAGCCACCACACTAAGTGGTTATCAAACATTCCATTCAGCCAGTTTAGCAGGTTATGTCATAACTGCTCTACTGAGCTTGACTTTGTGGTACAGTGAGAATTGCTCAAGGAGAGGTTTCAATCCAAGGGTTATGACAAGTCCCTTGTTGAAGACTCATTTTCTAAAGCATCATGGTCAAACAGGGAAGATCTCCTCCTGGATTCCAAAAATTGACAGATATGTAAATCTAAGGGTAAAGAAGACTTTATGAGCGGTCGTGTAGTATTTTCCACTAAATACAGTGACTCATCCCGATCCTTAGAAGCTATCATTAGGAAACATTGGTCTGTCTTGAAGAGAGATCCAGTTCTGTTAGACAGTCTGGAAGATAGACCTTCCATTGTTTATAGAAGGGCTAACAGCACCAAGAATCTTTTGGCTGCCACTAAGCTTAGGTCAGAATCCAATTTGACTTTCAAAACAGCTGGCAATTAGAAATGCGGCGTGGGATGTGTATTACATGTTCATTCATGAATTGCAAGAAGGAATTTCAATCTTTCCTCCCTAGTAGTCCCTCTTTTAAAGTGACAGTGTTTCTCAATTGCATTACTCCCTGTGTCATGTACTTAGTGACTTGCAGTTGTGGCCTGAATTATGTAGGGAGAACGACGAGGCCACTGAGTACACGTTTCTCAGAACATCGAAGAAACATTATTAATGGTGTTACCAACCATTATGTTTCTAAACATTTTTCATTGGTGCATAATAAAAAGCCTGATGGATTAAAGATACTGGGATTGGACGTTAAACCACCTTCCGTGCTTGCTGGCGAATGATTCAAGCTTCTTTCTATGAAAGGAAGCGATTGGATCTTCCAATTAAATTGCCTTGTTCCGTATGGTCTAAATGAACATTTAGATATCAGTACTATAGTATACACGTAGGTTAGTTTTCTTTTGTTCAATATATTTCTCTGCATTATCCCACCCCCATCAGAACTTGTCATGTTATGATCTTATATATATTTTTATAGTAATTAATGGTATATGTTAGTATCAGAAGCACATTGGTGCTCTGGTTTGGAGTATTATTAACTCCTATATTCATATTTGCTGTTTTTGTGGTTTGTGTCCTAAGTAAGTACATTCTAAATTATTTAAATTATTTTTCAGGTAAATTATCTGATCTATATTATCTATGATTTATTTATTTACAGTTGTATCTGTATTTTTACATAGTGTTCCGTTTTCTGATTGACTAATGTTTTATTGGTTTCCTGCTGCTGACCAATGAAATTCAGGCAGTATATACTATAAAGTATATCACTGTGCTCTACCCGGCACCCCTGAGGAAGTCAGCTGATGCTGACAAAATGCGTTGGGACTGACGTCATCACAGTACCTTGAGGACGCGATCTGTATGCGGAAGAGAATGCCTGGTAACCATGTGTGTTTGGAGTGTGCTGATCCATTTTTACTACATCTAAGCTGCCTGCATGCTGCTGGTATAGATTGAGCAATGATGTAGCTGATTGTCATTGTCGGAGGACTTCAACAGCAACCACAGCAGCCCACGGTGCAGGAGGTTCTTTCAGATTAACTAGCTCACTACCGGGTGATCCCCTCAGATGACAGGGAATATATACAGTGACCGTCTAAAGATACCTTTATATGAACTTTCTATTTTACTATCTTGTAAGTGTTTACGCCCCTTTTTTATTTAATAAATTACATTTTTGTAGTAATGCACTATATATATATATATATAAGAGAGACATGTAGTGACCAGGGAAATCCTGATAACAGAAGACAGCACACAGCAGCACATATATATATATTTATATATTTATAGTGTTAGACAAACCGGTCGCCCACTCGCCAGCGGCGAGTGGAAATTGGCTCGTGGCCAGTTCGATTTCCCCTGGTCTGCAAAAAAAAAAAATCCCCTGCTCAAAAAAAATAAATCTCTCTAGCTGATTGGCTGATTGGGCGTGACGCGGGATGGAGCTGCCAGGACTTTTTTTTGTGCTTAGCAGTCAAGCCGCCCTTCCTTCTCTGCACGGTAAGTAAGTGTAAAAATGTGTGTGTTGCTCGCGATCGTGCACGTGGTGTTCCTGCCTCCTGCCCAGTGTCCCTTCCTCCTGCCCCTGGTCTCTGAGGCTGGCTGCCTGCTCGCCCGTGGCGGGATGTGGTTGCGGGGGTATTCCTTCCCCGGCGCACCCTTGACTGCCCGCACAGTGTGGAAGAATGGCGGGAGGGGGGGAGCAGGTGGCGGTGCGAGGCAGTGGAGGTGGAAGCGGGGGTATTCCTTTCCCCCTCAGTCCCCGGCGCTCCCTTGGATGCCCGTGCGGGGCGGGAGAATGGTGGGAGGGGTGCGGGGGAGCGGGTGGCGGTGCAAGGCAGTGGAGGTGGTAGCGGGGGTATTCCTTCCTCCCCCGGTCCCCTCCCTTGGATGCACGCACGGGGCGGGAGAATGGCGGGAGGGGGGGAGAGAGGGTGGCAGTGCGAGGCAGTGGAGGTGGTAGCGGGGTTACTCCTTCCCCACCCCCGGCGCTCCCTTGGATGCCCGTGCGGGGCGGGAGAATGGCGGGGGGCAGTGGGAGATTGGCGTGGGGCAGTGGTGGTGCGGGGTGTTCCTTCCTCCCAGTTCCCAGTGCTCCCTTGTCTGAGTGTGTGTATGGGAGAGTGTGTGAGAGTGTGAAAGCTATGGATATCATAAACAAACCAGACTTCAGAAACCCTGGATACATCATCATCCACACTGGTACCAACGACCTCCCGACCCAGCAGAGGAATCTTGCCGAGAATCTGACACAAATAGCGCAGAGAGCAACACAAAGATTCCCCACCACAAAGATAATTATGTCTACCCTACTACCAAGAAGAGATATCCCAACTGATACCATCCAGAACATCAACACAGAGTTGGCAAAAACATGCACATCTCTCCCCCATGTACACCTGGCTAAACATGACTCCATCATACCAAAACACCTGTATGACCACGTGCACCTCAACCAGCAAGGGATGCGCTACTTTGCAAAGACCCTGAAAGATGTCACCTTGGAGAGAACAGCCAAATACCCACTGCAGGACAGGACACTGCATCAGGGACCTAGACTACACAGATCACACAAGACACAGGGATACCCACATAGACAGCATTGGGACAACCACACAGCATCACAGAAAAGCATCACAACAACAACCTCCAGAACCAGACTAACGGCTAGCAACGAACTAAAGGAAATCCGGGAACTGCTCACTACCATCTGCACAAGACTGATGTAAAAATGCATAATCCTACCAAATCACTACCACAAACAAGCATACACCACTACATGCAGAGAAAGAGAAGTACAGAAATGAGAAGATTGAACGTACCTACATTTATTGTATCAACAAAGACTAGTGAAAAAAAAAAAACAATTTTGCAAATTAGCTCACTGGAAGGCATAACACAAGATATATAACCTATACAAAATCCAAGATGGGATCTTTTAAAATTAGCAGCTGGAACATTCAGGGCCTGAATGCGTCAGCATTTGGTTCTAAACCACAAGATCCAGACTTCATAAACAAGTTGACGAGCATAGACATTTTTATTCTCCACGAAACATGGATCCAATCGGAGGAGATGTCTACCACACCTATGGGTTATAGGCAGCTCCTAGTCCCAGCCCAAAAACACAAAGGTGTAAAACGAGGCCGTCATTCAGGAGGAATTATAATATGGTACAAAGAGGAGCTTAACAGCCAAATAAACCCAATGAAGAGAGGAGATACCCACTTATGGCTACAAATAAAAGGCTCCATGTTCACCCATCTATATGACACATACCTATGTGCAGCATACATCCCCCCCTCCGACTCCCCATACTACAATCCAGACATCTTCGAGACCCTGCAGACAGAGGCAATCCACTTTCAGACCCTGGGTAAAGTGCTGATATGTGGAGACCTAAACGCCAGAACAGGATTACATATCTTCAGATGGAAATAACTACATCTTTGGAAATGACACATGTCATAGCTCTGTGACACGTCAAAGAACCAGCTACGACAGTGCAACAAACAAAAATGGTAAAGTGCTCCTAAACCTGTGTCGCGGTCTAGGACTGTACATTATCAATGGACGGACAAGAGGAGACTCTTTGGGTAGATACACATATAGCTCTGTGCTGGGCAGCAGCGTAGTGGACTACGCAATAACCGACATAGACCCACAAGCCATCGGTGCTTTCATAGTTACACCAGCATCACCCCTATCAGACCACAATCAAACCCTGCTCTTTATTAAGAGACCAGACCAACCAAGCACAACACAAAACCCCCTCTCCAACCTTCATAGCCTGAAAGCCACCTACAAATGGACAAAACAGAGCCTCGCGACATACACAGAAACAATCAACAGCTCAGAAGTTGGAAACCTACTCCAAAGCTTCCAGGACACAAACTACGAACAGAACAAACACGGTGTAAACCTGGCAGTAAGTAACCTCAACAAAATATTCCATCTAAGAGCAAATAAATCAAACCTGAAAAAAACTAGCCCTAACAGACCAACAACAAATGACAAAATCAAAGAAAAATGGTTTGATAAGGAATGCAACACCCTTAGAAAAAGCTTGCGAACAATATCAAATCAAAAACACAGAGACCCAAACAATACAGAACTACGAATGAGGTACCACCAACACCTAAAGCACTACAGGCACACCCTAAGGAAGAAAAAACAAAACCACATTGCCAAAAAACTAGAAAGAATTGAAGAAGCATTAGATGAAAATACTTTCTGGCAAACCTGGAAACATCTGGATACAAAGCAGAATAACAGAAACCTGGCCATTCAGAATGGCAACATCTGGAAAAACTACTTCGAGGACCTTTACCAAGAAATCCCAGAAGAAAACCTGACGCAAGAACAAAAACAAATCCTCATCAAACAAACATCACTGGAGAACACTATAAAAGATAACCAAAACCCCCTGGACATACCAATCACAATCCAGGAAATAAAAGAAAAAATACAACTAATAAAAACCAAGAAAGCTAGCGGACCAGATGGCATTCTACAAGAGATGCTGAAGTATAGCAATCCATCTATACAAGAAGCAATACTGAAAATGTTCAATCTGGTCCTCACTACTGGCTACTTCCCTGAACTGTGGAACGAAGGACTGATAACCCCTATCCACAAGAAAGGAGACAGGATGGACCCATCCAATTACAGAGGAATCTGTGTCAGCAGCACCTTGGGGAAACTGTTCAACAGCATCTTGAACAGCAGAATCCTCACCTTCCTGACAGAGCAGAGTGTACTGAGTAAGAGCCAGACAGGCTTCCTGCCAAACCACCGCACCACGGATCACATCTATACCCTACACAGCCTGATCAATAAACACGTCCACAACACCAACAAGGGCAAAATCTTTGCTTGCTTTGTGGACTTCAAAAAAGCCTTCGACTCCATCTGGCATCCAGGCCTATTGCTGAAAATACTAGAGAGCGGAATAGGGGGTAGAACATACGACACGATCAAAAGTATGTACTCCGAAAACAAATGCTGCGTGAAAGTAAATAACAAAAGGACAGACTTCTTCCATCAAGGCCGTGGAGTTAGACAGGGCTGCAGCCTGAGTCCCACACTGTTTAACATCTACATCAATGAGCTCGCAGCAGCCCTAGAATCCTCTTCAGCACCTGGACTCATCTTGGCTGGAACTGAAATTAAGTCTCTACTATACGCAGACGACCTGCTCCTGCTGTCTCCAACAGAACAAGGCCTCCAACAGAAACTGGCAATACTAGAAAAATTCAGCCAGACCTGGGCACTCTCTGTGAACCTAGAAAAAACCAGAATAATGGTATTCCAAAAAAAATCAAAAAAACATCCAACCATATCTCAATTCACACTGGACGACAAAGCACTAGAACAGACAACGAGCTACACATACCTTGGTCTGACAATCAGCTCATCGGGGAAATTCAACCTGGCCATAAATACACTGAAGGAGAAGGCCCGCAGAGCATTTTATGCAATAAGGAAACAAATGTACCACCTCAAACCACCAATAAGAATCTGGGAGAAAATATTCAACAGCATCATCACACCCATCCTTCTATACGGCAGCGAAGTGTGGGGCCCTGTAACATACCCAGACTCCACAAAATGGGATACCAGCCCAACAGAAATACTGCATCTAGAATTCTGCAAATACCTTCTCCAAGTACACAGGAGTACATCAAACAATGCATGCCGGGCGGAGCTGGGCCGCTTTCCCCTACTGCTCACGATACAGAAGAGAACACTGACATTCTGGGCTCACCTAAACACCAGCCATCCACAGTCTTACTGCTACAGAGCAATTCAAAGTCAGGACCTCCTCACTAGACCCTGTGCCATCAAACAACTTGTCCTCTCACTCCAAGGACAAAACCCCACACAGATTAACAACCTGCCGAAAAAAGAAATTAACTCAATCGCCAACGAAATGAAGAAGCAGTATGTGACAAGATGGGAAAATGATATCCAACGCTCAAAGAAGCTGGAGACCTACCACAACCTAAAGAGAGAATACACTCTGGCACCCTAAAAGACCCAAAACAGAGACAGACCCTGAGCCAGTACAGAATAAGTGCCCACAGCCTAGAAATAGACACAGGCAGTCACAGACAAAACTGGAAGCCCCGGGAGATGAGACTGTGCCAAAGATGTGAACTAGGTGAGGTAGAAGATGAAACTCACTTCCTGTTGCGTTGCACACAATACTCTGAAGTGAGGAGTGCACACCTAGAGAGGCTAGCTGCTGTTGTCCAGAACTTTGATAATACAGAGGAGAACCGAAAAGTGGCGATCCTCCTGGGAGAAGATGAAACCACAGCAGAACTAGCTGCACATTATATGAGCACCTGCCACAAGCTGAGAGACGTACATTAACCCCCACACCCCTATGTGAAACTGTTACCCATATGCCCTGCAATCTTTGTACCCTATCCCTGGTGTTCGTGTGGTTGTTGTCCCCCACCCCCTACTGTTCACGCTTTGGCAATACTGAAATGCTCTTTCGTCATGCCAATAAAGCTGATTTGATTTGATTTGAATTTTTTGTGTGTGTGTGTGTGTATGTGTGTGTGTATGTGTGTGTGTATGAGCGTGTGTGTGAGTGAGAGTGTGTGTGTGTGTGACTGAGAGTGTGTGTGAGTGAGAGTGTGTGTGAGTGAGAGTGTGTGAGTGAGTGTGTGAGTGTGTGTGTGCGTGTGAGGGGGTGGGATGACTGACTGGGTCACTCTCTATCTATCTCTGTGTTACTCTCTCTCTCTTTGTTACTCTCTCTGTCACTCTCTCATTCTCTGTCTCTCACCCTCTCTCCTTGTGTGTCGCTCTCTCCCTGTGTGCCGCTCTCTTCCTGTGTGTCGCTCTCTCTTTCTCTGTGTTGTTCTCTCTCTGTGTTGCTCTCTCTTTCTCTCTCTCTCTGTGTCTCTTTCTCTCTCTCTGTGTCTCTCTCTCTGTGTGTCGCTCTCTCTCACTGTGTCGCTCTCTCTCACTGTGTCGCTCTCTCTCACTGTGTCGCTCTCTCTCTCTGTGTCGATCGCGCTCTCTCTGTGTCGATCGCGCTCTCTGTGTCGCTCTCTCTCTCTGTGTCGCTCTCTCTCTCTGTGTTGCTCTCTCTCTCTGTGTCGATCTCTCTTTCTGTGTCGCTCTTTCTCTCTCTGTGTTGCTCTCTCTCTCTCTGTGTCGCTCTCTCTCTGTGCCGGTCGCTCTCTCTCTCTGTCGCTCTCTCTCTCTCTGTGTCGCTCTCTCTGTATCGCTCTCTCTCTCTGTATCGCTCTCTCTCTGTGTCGCTCTCTCTCTGTCGCTCTCTCTCTCTCTCTCTGTCGCTCTCTCTCTCTCTGTCGCTCTCTCTCTCTGTCGCTCTCTCTCTCTGTTGCTCTCTGTAGAGGGAGAGAGGGGGTGGCCCGGTATTAAAGGGGTTGCACCCCATTTGGCCACCCCTGACCGCACCAGGGAGACAAGGGGTTAACTGGGCTGAGGTCCAGAAATGTGATGTAACCCTTGTTATGACATGTAAATGTATTTCCCCTGTTCCATTGTAATGTCTGGTTACTCAGTGTTTGCATCACACACACACTAGAATCCATCCGGGAGCACAAGGGTTAATAATTCTTTAATGATTATAGCTCTTTGTGTAGTTTTCCCGCCTTTTCAGGCACCATTTTGCAGGTCCCCATTGGCCGCCATTAGGGCTCAATGCATTTCAATAGGAATTGGTGCTGTTTTCGTCCTGTTTCCTGTAGTGACCAGCAGGTGGCGTCCGAGAGGGAGAGCGGCGGTTTCCCATTGAAAGTCAATGGGCTCATTGACTTCAATGGAGATGCCTCGAGGTAACCTAGTTGGCTGCCGTCCAGACCGCAAACCGCAAAGCGGATACAATGTCTTTCAAAAGAGCTAAAATCACTGGGTCAAGTTCAACGTCAATTAGCAGGGAAATAAACTGTTCTAGGGCACCTAGGGATAAAATTCTTTTTGCCCCTAGTTCCTAAGGGTCCCCCCACTCGACCACCACCGGGTCCCCGAATCCTGGACCCCCGATAAGGGTCGAACCAGATAGAGCGGGTCGCGCCATAGGCTTTGCCGGCGGCGGCAGAAACGGCTCAGAAAAATGACTAAGTGAGAAATGCTGAATTTTAGGAATCCATATCTCCGGTTCCGGAGGGTCCAGCGGATCAGGGTTTGGGGTATCTGTAGCCACTGCTCCGGCATCGCTGCAGAACCATCCTTGACCTGCTTGGACCAACCCGACGGAGTATGGACCCCCTTGAAGTTCGGGACTTTTCCCATAGACTTCAATGGCAGAAAACCCCCATTGACTTCAATGGCGGCGATTTACCATTGAAAGTCTATGGCGGAGCTGCCCGTTGTTTTCAATGGGGATTTAGTGAAAAGCTGAGATTTCTTTTTCAATGGAGATTTTTGTATTAAAATAATTTAATGTGCATTGGTGTAACTCCGGTTTCTTAGGTCGTAGCCAGTCGCTTTTTGGACCATATGGTGTCCCAGTTCTGGCAATGCGAACTGGGAAGTTTGGACCTGCTAAACCTAACGGAACCAGATATTTTAATACGTTTATGTTTTATGCTTAATAGTGTATCCTAAGGTATGGATAAGTTCAAAAGGAAATTCTTTTGGGCCATAAGGTAGCAGATGGCCCTGGAGACCCCGCTATGTCTAGGATTTAAGTGCTGTTCAAAGAGTTTTATCACCCTCACTGTTTATCCGAAGCCCAAACCAGGGCAGGTCTTAAGTGTTCCAGTTAACACCTTTCAACAAAGGTTTTCCTGCCAGAACTCCAAATGGTAGACTTTCTGGCATTCCTGACGTAAATGTGGGGCTTCAGAAATGAGACCCCCAGAGTTCTACTGCGCATGTGCCAACTAGCAGGGGGGCATGGGTCAGAATGCTTTCCCACGTTAGTGAGTGGCTGGAGGTAATTGTAAACCAATCCCCTGTGCTTAAGGTTAAGAATAGAAGGAGAATGGTTTATAAACGGCTGTCCACCCATATATCCTTTGTCTTCGTTTGCTGATATGGTTACCTGATATCACCTGAATGATTTCCTCACTGCTGAAAGAAATGCTACATCATACTTCTCATTCCCCAACCCTTAAGTAAGTGTACTTCTTGTTTGTTACTGTATTATCTGTTGTGTTCACCTTTATTCTAAGGAATAAATACAATTTATTATATCTTAAGCCTCGTTCAGTTCAAACCCAATTATTTTTGTGTAATATTAATAAGCCTGTGGAAGCTATCGTCACAGGCGTATTAATATAACTGGTGGCAGCTGGTGGGACTGAACTGGACCTGGATTACAGTATTCTGCGGGGTACTGTGATCCAGTGGGAACTTGATAGTAATTGCAAGTTCCTGGGACTAAAGATATTGAACACACAGTAGTGCAACAAGTAACGCAAGTTGTCACACCACCTCACTGCTGCGACCCAGAACTCAGAGCCATGAGTGAAGCGGAGAACCTCTATTACCTGAGAACTAGAACTCAGCTAAAGGACAAGTGCCGTGCCTATGGACTGGAATATGTGGACCAGGCGGTCGAGGACATGGTTGCTGCAGTCACCGCATATGAAGCTGAGCATCCAGAGGTCCTGGAAGTAGCTCAGCTTGCCCTTTTACAGCCGCCCGGAGATCAGGGACTGAACCCAGTGCCGGGCTGGCAGGATCCCGGGGAGGGACCAAGTGCACCTCCCAGGACAAGTGCAGCAGGAGGGGCACGGTTAGCTGCGGCTACCAGTCCCTTTACCCCTGAAATGCTGGCACTGATAACAGCGTGGGGAGACCGAGGGACACCGGAGGAGCGGCTACAGCTTATCTCTATGGCAGTGAACAGACCCGCTTATTGCCCCCCGGTCCGACCCCCCAAAGATGAACTCCAACTGGACAAGCACAGTCTCACCAAGTATGTGGAGGGCACTGATCAGATTGACATGTTTCTAAGGAACTTTGAAATGCAGTGCCGGCGGTACGGGGTGCTTCCCCAGCATAGGGTTGCACGCCTGGACCCGCTACTCTCCGGCTTGGCTAAACAGACGTTGATGGCGCTTACAGAGGAGTTTGCTGATGACTATGACCACCTGAAAGAACTTTTGCTGTTTCAGCACGGTTTTACCCCTGAAGCTTACCGGGGTAAGTTCCGGCTGGCGGAGAGGCACCCTCAGGAGACCTATGTCACTTATGTGACCCGCATGGCTTTGTACGGGTTACACTGGGTGGAGGGCTCTGAGGCCAGGACTTACCAACGCCTGCTGGACCTCATCTTTCAGGAGCAGCTCATGCAGCAGTGCCCGCCGGCGGTGAGGGCTTTTGTGTATGATAAAAAGCCCAAGACCTACACCGAGGCGGCGAGGATGGCAGATGACTATGTGGTCAGCCGGTCCCAGATGACCGCCAAGGTACCAGCCAAAGCGGTAACCCCACCGGCGCCGGCCAAGAAAGCTGTGAGTACCCCCCAGTGGACCCAAAAGCCGCCTGCGGGCAGCGGGTCACAGAAGGCGGGAGAGCTCCGGCATGAGCGCCGGTGCTACAATTGCAACAGCACTGGTCACCTCAGACCAGATTGCCCGGAACCCCTGCGTTCCAATGGACCCTACCGAGGGCAACGCACCCCAGCTGCAAAGCCGGTAGCCCGCGTGCGGGTGGCTTCCACCAAAGAACCAGGACCGGTCATGGAAACAACTCCCAGCGAGACGTCCCATGTCACCCCTTCCCCGGTTTCTTCAGTGCCTACAGCCAGGAGCGGAGGACATCACAGCGCAGACCTGCAGCAGATGGACGGCAGGAGCAAGCATCTCACCCCGGTCACAGTCGGTGACCGGCAAGCAGTTGGCTTACTTGATTCAGGAGCTGCAGTGACCCTGGTCCGACCTGATATGGTCCGGCCAGAGGAATTGATCCCAGGCCCTGGGATGCAGATCACTGTGGCTGACGGAGAGCCCCGTTTCCTGCAGGTGGCCCGCATTTTTTTGGATTGGGGGGTGGGCAAGGGTGTGCGGGAGGTGGGGGTTCTACCAGGTTTGGATGCTGAAATTCTTTTGGGCAATGACCTGGGACCGATGACCTGCACCTACGACCGTGTGCCCCAGCCCGCTGCAGTGGCGGCGGTTACCCGGAGCCAGACCGCGGCAATGCCGGCGGTGGCCACCCCAGTCCCCCAGCCTTTGGGACCAACGTTAGCGGAGGGCACAGAGGAGCCCAGGGAGGTAAGCCAGGATCAGTTGCAACCACAGGCTGACTTACTGTTCCCCCTTACCGTGTCCCCTTCCCCTGACAATGACATGACTGGGGGGGGGCCAGATTTAGGAGCCCAGTTTAGGGAGGCAGTGAAGGTAGACCCTACCCTGGCCGGCGTGAGACTTCGGGCGTCCGAATCTCAGGCAGGGGAGGGCACTGAGCGCTGCCTATGGCATAAGGGACTCCTATACAGAGAAGAAGGGAACCCGGGAATAGAGAAGGGATT
This sequence comes from Ascaphus truei, assembly GCF_040206685.1. Lineage (NCBI taxonomy): Eukaryota > Metazoa > Chordata > Amphibia > Anura > Ascaphidae > Ascaphus > Ascaphus truei. Next base: position 487,351,825 of record NC_134483.1, on the reverse strand, counting down.
GACCGGTAAGCGACAGCTAGTAGTACCCCAGGGGTACCGACAGCAATTGTTACGGGTAGCTCACTCTATTCCGTTAGCGGGACATCAGGGGGTCACCAGGACGCGAGCCCGGTTATTGCAGCGTTACTTCTGGCCGGGGGCATCCAGGGATGCGGCTGATTTCTGCCGCTCCTGTGATGCCTGCCAGCGAGTAGGTAAGGCGGGCGACCGTGTGAAGGCACCCCTGAGACCCCTACCGATAATAGGGGAACCCTTCCAGAAGGTAGCGATGGACCTGATAGGACCCCTCATGATTCCTAGCAGGTCAGGGAAGCGCTACATCCTCACGGTGGTGGATTTTGCCACCCGGTACCCTGAGGCGGTAGCGCTGGGCACCATAAGTGCCAAGACAGTGGCAGCAGCTTTGCTGAACATTTTTGCTAGGGTAGGTTTCCCTAGTGAGATCCTAACTGATCAGGGGTCGCAGTTCATGAGTGAACTGTTACATTGTCTCTGGGATGCCTGCGGTGTACAGCACCAGCGCACTACCCCTTACCATCCCCAAACCAACGGATTATGTGAGAGGTTTAATGGTACCCTGAAGCAGATGCTTCGGACCTTTATAGAGGCGGAGGGGAAAGACTGGGAGATTCACCTGCAGCACTTGCTGTTTGCCTACCGAGAGGTACCGCAAGAATCTACAGGCTTCTCCCCCTTCGAGCTACTATATGGCCGCAGGGTACGTGGACCTCTGGACCTCTTCCGTGAGGGATGGGAGGGGGAGACTACCGCTACTGATGCTTCAGTGATCCAGTATGTGGTAGATCTCAGAGACCGGTTAGAGATGCTTATGGGGGTGGCCCAGGACCACCTCAGGGCTGCTCAGACCAAGCAGAAGCAATGGTATGACCAGCAGGCCCGTAGCAGAGAGTTCATCCCAGGACAGCAGGTGCTTGTTCTCAAACCCACTCGGGAGAACAAGTTAATGGCTGCCTGGTCGGGACCGTATTCGGTCATCCGAAAGGTGAATGAGTGCAACTATGTTGTACAGGTAGCGCCTGAGAGGCACAAGACATATCACATTAATATGTTAAAGGAATACCGAGCACCGAGTATGGGAGCAGTAATGGCCATTTGTAGCCCACTGCTGGAGGATCCGGCGAGCAATGCTCTGCCTGATCTCCTAGGGGAGGCAAAGCAAGGAAACACTGTTGAGCAGGTAGAGATCGGGGCACAGTTGAGTGCTAGGCAGAAAGGAGAAGCCAGGGACATGCTAGCTCAGTATAGCGCCCTCTTCACTGACATGCCAGGGACCACACATCTCACCAAACACCCAGTACACACAGGGGACCTGCAGCCTCTGCATAAGCACACTTATAGAGTGTCAGCAGAGGTCAAGACAAGTATGGAGAGAGAGATTGAGGAGATGCTGACCCTAGGGGTAATTACTCCGTCCCAGAGCCCTTGGGCAAGTCCAGTAGTCCTAGTGCCTAAGAAGGACAAAACCACCCGGTTTTGTGTGGACTACCGGTTGCTCAACGCTGGGACGGTGTCAGATGCTTACCCCATGCCCCGCATGGATGAGTTACTAGATGAACTCGCGGGGGCAAAGTATCTGACCACCATGGATCTGAGCAAAGGCTACTGGCAGATTCCCCTGACCCTGGAGGCTAGGGAGAAGTCAGCATTCATCACTCCAAGTGGCCTCTATGAGTTTTTGGTGATGCCATTTGGGATGAAGAATGCCCCGGCTACCTTCCAACGCCTGGTCAATAGGTTACTGGAAGGGATGCAGAGCTATGCCAGGGCTTACTTAGATGACATTGCTGTCTTTAGTAATTCCTGGGAATCCCACATAGGACATGTAGCTGCGGTGCTGGATAGAATCAGGGAGGCTGGGCTTACCTTAAAACCCACTAAGTGTATGGTAGGGATGGCAGAAGTCCTGTACTTAGGGCACAGGGTGGGTGGAGGGCATCTCAAGCCAGAGCCAGCCAAGGTAGAAGCCATAGTTCAGTGGCCTGTTCCAAAAACCAAGAAACAGGTCATGGCCTTTTTGGGCACCGCAGGGTACTACAGGAAATTTGTCCCACAGTACAGCGCCGTGGCCAAACCCCTGACTGATCTGACTAAGAAGCAACTGCCTGTGCTTGTTACCTGGTCTCCTGCCTGTGAAACTGCTTTCCAGGCACTGAAAGCTGCGCTTGCTGAGGCCCCCATCCTGGCTGCCCCAGATTATACCAAGCATTTTCTTATTCAGACTGATGCCTCTGACTTTGGTGTGGGGGCTGTGTTGAGCCAGGTGGGGGACGACGGCAAAGAGCACCCTGTGGTGTATCTCAGTCGCAAACTGCTCCCCAGGGAGGTGGCATATGCCACCATTGAAAAGGAGTGCTTGGCCATTGTGTGGGCACTCAAAAAGCTCCAGCCCTATGTCTATGGGAGGGCTTTCACGGTCATTACCGACCACAATCCCCTGAGCTGGCTACAGAGGGTATCAGGGGAAAATGCCAAACTGCTGAGATGGAGCTTGGCTTTGCAAGAATTTGAATTCACCATTCAGCACAAAAAGGGCAGTGAAAACAGCAATGCTGATGGGCTTTCACGCCAGGACTATCCCTCTGAGACTGAATTCATTAATGGTGCCAGCAGTGCCCCACTCCCCGTCAGGGCCAGTGGGCCACAGGACACGCATTAAGAAGGGGAGGTGTAGAGGGAGAGAGGGGGTGGCCCGGTATTAAAGGGGTTGCACCCCATTTGGCCACCCCTGACCGCACCAGGGAGACAAGGGGTTAACTGGGCTGAGGTCCAGAAATGTGATGTAACCCTTGTTATGACATGTAAATGTATTTCCCCTGTTCCATTGTAATGTCTGGTTACTCAGTGTTTGCATCACACACACACTAGAATCCATCCGGGAGCACAAGGGTTAATAATTCTTTAATGATTATAGCTCTTTGTGTAGTTTTCCCGCCTTTTCAGGCACCATTTTGCAGGTCCCCATTGGCCGCCATTAGGGCTCAATGCATTTCAATAGGAATTGGTGCTGTTTTCGTCCTGTTTCCTGTAGTGACCAGCAGGTGGCGTCCGAGAGGGAGAGCGGCGGTTTCCCATTGAAAGTCAATGGGCTCATTGACTTCAATGGAGATGCCTCGAGGTAACCTAGTTGGCTGCCGTCCAGACCGCAAACCGCAAAGCGGATACAATGTCTTTCAAAAGAGCTAAAATCACTGGGTCAAGTTCAACGTCAATTAGCAGGGAAATAAACTGTTCTAGGGCACCTAGGGATAAAATTCTTTTTGCCCCTAGTTCCTAAGGGTCCCCCCACTCGACCACCACCGGGTCCCCGAATCCTGGACCCCCGATAAGGGTCGAACCAGATAGAGCGGGTCGCGCCATAGGCTTTGCCGGCGGCGGCAGAAACGGCTCAGAAAAATGACTAAGTGAGAAATGCTGAATTTTAGGAATCCATATCTCCGGTTCCGGAGGGTCCAGCGGATCAGGGTTTGGGGTATCTGTAGCCACTGCTCCGGCATCGCTGCAGAACCATCCTTGACCTGCTTGGACCAACCCGACGGAGTATGGACCCCCTTGAAGTTCGGGACTTTTCCCATAGACTTCAATGGCAGAAAACCCCCATTGACTTCAATGGCGGCGATTTACCATTGAAAGTCTATGGCGGAGCTGCCCGTTGTTTTCAATGGGGATTTAGTGAAAAGCTGAGATTTCTTTTTCAATGGAGATTTTTGTATTAAAATAATTTAATGTGCATTGGTGTAACTCCGGTTTCTTAGGTCGTAGCCAGTCGCTTTTTGGACCATATGGTGTCCCAGTTCTGGCAATGCGAACTGGGAAGTTTGGACCTGCTAAACCTAACGGAACCAGATATTTTAATACGTTTATGTTTTATGCTTAATAGTGTATCCTAAGGTATGGATAAGTTCAAAAGGAAATTCTTTTGGGCCATAAGGTAGCAGATGGCCCTGGAGACCCCGCTATGTCTAGGATTTAAGTGCTGTTCAAAGAGTTTTATCACCCTCACTGTTTATCCGAAGCCCAAACCAGGGCAGGTCTTAAGTGTTCCAGTTAACACCTTTCAACAAAGGTTTTCCTGCCAGAACTCCAAATGGTAGACTTTCTGGCATTCCTGACGTAAATGTGGGGCTTCAGAAATGAGACCCCCAGAGTTCTACTGCGCATGTGCCAACTAGCAGGGGGGCATGGGTCAGAATGCTTTCCCACGTTAGTGAGTGGCTGGAGGTAATTGTAAACCAATCCCCTGTGCTTAAGGTTAAGAATAGAAGGAGAATGGTTTATAAACGGCTGTCCACCCATATATCCTTTGTCTTCGTTTGCTGATATGGTTACCTGATATCACCTGAATGATTTCCTCACTGCTGAAAGAAATGCTACATCATACTTCTCATTCCCCAACCCTTAAGTAAGTGTACTTCTTGTTTGTTACTGTATTATCTGTTGTGTTCACCTTTATTCTAAGGAATAAATACAATTTATTATATCTTAAGCCTCGTTCAGTTCAAACCCAATTATTTTTGTGTAATATTAATAAGCCTGTGGAAGCTATCGTCACACTCTCTCTCTCTCTGTCGCTCTCTCTCTCTCTCTGTCGCTCTCTCTCTCTCTCTGTCGCTCTCTCTCTCTCTCTGTTGCTCTCTCTCTCTCTCTGTCGCTCTCTCTCTCTGTCGTGCTCTCTCTCTCTGTCGCTCTCTCTCTCTGTGTCACTCTCTCTCTCTGTGTCGCTCTCTCTCTCTCTGTGTCGCTCTCTCTCTCTCTGTGTCGCTCTCTCTCTCTCTGTGTCGCTCTCTCTCTGTGTCGCTCTCTCTCTCTCTGTGTTGCTCTCTTTCTCTCTCTGTGTCGCTCTCTCTCTCTCTGTGTCGCTCTCTCTCTCTCTGTGTTGCTCTCTCTCTCTCTGTGTTGCTTTCTCTCTGTGTCACTCTCTCTCTCTGTATCGCTCTCTCTCTGTGTCACTTTCTCTCTGTCGCTCTCTCTCTGTCGCTCTCTCTCTCTGTCGCTCTCTCTCTCTCTGTCGCTCTCTCTCTCTCTGTCGCTCTCTCTCTGTCGCTCTCTCTCTCTGTGTCGCTCTCTCTCTGTGTCGCTCTCTCTGTGTCGCTCTCTCTCTCTCTGTGTCGCTCTCTCTCTCTCTGTGTCGCTCTCTCTCTCTGTCGCTCTTTCTCTCTCTGTGTCGCTCTCTCTCTCTCTCTCTCTCTGTGTCGTGCTCTCTCTCTGTGTCGCGTTCTCTCTCTTTCTGTGTCGCGCTCTCTCTCTCTCTGTGTCACGCTCTCTCTCTCTCTGTGTCGCTCTCTCTCTCTCTCTCTGTCGCTCTCTCTCTCTCTGTGTCGCTCTCTCTCTCTGTGTCGCGCTCTCTCTCTGTGTCGCTCCCTCTCTCTGTGTCGCTCTCTCTCTCTCTCTGTGTCGCTCTCTCTCTCTGTGTCGCTCTCTCTCTGTGTCGCTCTCTCTCTCTGTATCGCTCTCTCTCTGTGTCGCTCTCTCTCTGTCGCTCTCTCTCTCTGTCGCTCTCTCTCTGTCGCTCTCTCTCTCTGTGTCGCTCTCTCTCTGTGTCGCTCTCTCTCTCTCTGTGCCACTCTCTCTCTCACTGTGTCGCTCTCTCTCTGTGTCGCTCTCTCTCTCTCTGTGTCGCTCTCTCTCTGTGCCGCTCTCTCTCTCTCTCTCTGTGTCGCTCTCTCTCTCTGTGTCGCTTTCTCTCTGTATCGCTCTCTCTATCTGTATCGCTCTCTCTCTGTGTCGCTCTCTCTCTGTCGCTCTCTCTCTCTCTCTGTCGCTCTCTCTCTGTCGCTCTCTCTCTGTCGCTCTCTCTCTCTCCGTCGCTCTCTCTCTCTCTGTCGCTCTCTCTCTCTGTCGCTCTCTCTCTCTGTCACTCTCTCTCTCTGTCGCTCTCTCTCTGTGTCGCTCTCTCTCTCTGTCGCTCTCTCTCTCTGTGTCGCTCTCTCTCTCTGTGTCGCTCTCTCTCACTGTGTCGCTCTCTCTCTCTCTCTCTCTCTGTCGCTCTCTCACTCTCTGTGTCGCTCTCTCTCTCTCTCTCTGTGTTGCTCTCTCTCTCTGTGTCACTCTCTCTCTCTCTCTGTGTCTCTCTCTCTCTCTGTTGCTCTCTCTGTGTCGCTCTCTCTCTCTCTGTGTCGCTCTCTCTCTGTATCACTCTCTCTCTCTGTATCGCTCTCTCTCTTTGTCGCTCTCTCTCTTTGTCGCTCTCTCTCTGTCGCTCTCTCTCTCTCTTTCTGTCGCTCTCTCTCTCTGTCGCTCTCTCTCTCTCTTTCTGTCGCTCTCTCTCTCTGTCGCTCTCTCTCTCTCTGTTGCTCTCTCTCTGTCGCTCTCTCTCTGTCGCTCTCTCTCTGTCGCTCTCTCTCTCTCTGTGTCGCTCTCTCTGTGTCGCTCTCTCTCTCTCTGTATCGCTCTCTCTCTCTCTGTGTCGCTCTCTCTCTCTCTGTCGCTCTCTCTCTCTGTGTGTCGCTCTCTCTCTGTCGCTCTCTCTCTCTCTGTGTCGCGCTCTCTGTGTCGCTCTCTCTCTCTCTGTGTCGCTCTTTCTCTCTCTGTGTCGCTCTCTCTCTCTGTCGCTCTCTCTCTCTCTGTGTCGCTCTCTCTCTCTCTCTGTGGGTTGCTCTCTCTCTCTGTGTCGTGCTCTCTCTCTGTGTCGCGCTCTCTCTCTCTGTGTCGCGCTCTCTCTCTCTCTGTGTCACGCTCTCTCTCTCTCTGTGTCGCGCTCTCTCTCTCTCTCTGTGTGTCGTGCTCTCTCTCTCTCTCTCTGTCGCTCTCTCTCTCTCTGTGTGTCGCTCTCTCTCTCTCTCTGTGTCGCTCTCTCTCTCTCTCTCTGTCGCTCTCTCTCTCTCTGTGGGTTGCTCTCTCTCTCTGTGTCGTGCTCTCTCTCTGTGTCGCGTGCTCTCTCTCTCTGTGTCGCGTGCTCTCTCTCTCTGTGTCGCTCTCTCTCTCTCTCTGTGTCACGCTCTCTCTCTCTCTCTGTGTCGCGCTCTCTCTCTCTCTTTCTGTGTCGTGCTCTCTCTCTCTCTGTGTCACGCTCTCTCTCTGTGTCTCTCTCTCTCTTTCTGTGTCGCTCTCTCTCTCTGTGTATCTCTCTCTCTCTCACCCACACTCTGTCTCTCTCTCACACTGTCTGTCTCACACTCTTGACCTGGATATCTTATTTACCCTATATATCTTAACTGCCCTATACCTACACAAAAATAACCTATACTGCTTTCTTCCAGATCTGACTCTCAACTTTCACACGGGAGACATCGGAATCCATTCTAACACAGAAGACAGGTAAGAAACACCTCCCTCTAACATATAACATTGCTGGAATGAGGGTACCTGGACTGCGGATCAGGTAAGATCACACACACACGCACACGCACACATGACAAATTGTAGTATAATGTAATAAAATAAATAAACTTATGTCAAAAACGAATGTTGTTCTTACTAGGAATTTATTGAATTTATTTTATTTGATTTTTTTAAAGCAGGGCTGGGGGCGGGACTAGGGCGGTGCTGGGGGCGGTACTAGGGGGCGGGACTAGGGGGCGAGTAGATGTTTTTATTCTGCGAGTAGATTTTTGGGTGATTTGTCGACCACTGTGTAATATATATATATATATATATATATATATATTTATATATATATATATATATATATATATATATGTGTGTAAAATGCTAAATTATTGTAATTTCTAGTAATATATATATATATATATATATATATATATATATTACTAGAATTACAAAAAAATTGCATTTTATATAGATATATATATTAGGAATATGAATCTGTTCCACCTTGTAATTTATTAGAATATACTCAATTAAGGTTCATAAAAAAATACCCTAATAACCAACCTAACATTATTCTGCACACACTACTGTACAGTACTTATTATTTGGTTATTCAATCCAGCACAGAAAGATACCTCATCCACTTAAGCCTTTGTCAATTCACTGCTGGGTGATTTTCCATGTACTGCAGTGGCAAACTCTTCTTCTCCATGTTGCACCAGCACATTTTCTGATTGCCTCATCCAGTATTGCTCTTTTGATATCCCTTGGAATACCCTCTTTGTCCAATAATGGAAATTCCTTGCAATATATCCAGCCCGCTGCCATATTTATTTATTCACATGGGTGATTATGTCACAGACTTGTTTGCTTCATAACCCATTCATCATGTCTCTTCGACTTATACTCAGAATATATATCGCCATACTTCTTTGAGTTTTCTGAAACGTCTCCATTATCTTTGCCATTAGAGCCCAAGTATCACGTCCACACAGTACATGAGCACAGGCAAAATTCACTGGTTGAACACTTTCCTCGAGGCACAGTAGATTTTCATTCTCATATTGATTTTATTTGATAGGATCCCATCTATTCATAATTGCTGACCAAGGTAGCCATAGTTTTCTACTTTTTAGTTATATTCCAAATATTAAAATCATTTTAGAGATTATTTGTCGAACATCACTTTGGCATTACTGAGATTCAGATGGAGCTCAAACTTGTTACATACTTCATAAGGTTCTAAGGTTCTCTGATTTGGATATATATATATATATATATATATATATATATATACATATATATATATATATATATATATATATATATATATATATATATATATGTGATAAAAAATCACTTGCACTCCAATAGAAATTCAATAATGAATATGTGCATGTCCCATATAAATAATAAAAGTATACTTTACCGCATAGCAGCAAAAAGGAGACAGCACTCAGGTGAATGAAAATGAATGTATTAAATACAGCACATAACGCCAACGTTTCGATCCCACAGGGGGATCTTCCTCAGGGTGGTGCACCACCCTGAGGAAGATCCCCCTGTGGGATCGAAACGTTGGCGTTATGTGCTGTATTTAATACATTCATTTTCATTCACCTGAGTGCTGTCTCCTTTTTGCTGCTATGCGGTAATGTATACATATATATATATATATATATATATATATATATATATATATATTGATATTGTAAACAAGGCAACCGCCACTCCACTAGTAAGTGTAGCCCCTGTTCCACCCCCCCCCCCTTCCTGCCCCGGAAGATCTGGCTACTACATGGGTGTTTCCCTGGGTACAGTAGCGCACCTGCTGGTTCAGGAAGTCTGAGTTTGTCCACGGTTGGAGTTTGTGAGCAGCAACAGGGCAGGCTTTCTCGTGGTTTTTACTGTGCAGCACCTCCACCCCATGAGGATCCTGCTGTATGTAGGATGGTCCCCACAGGCAATACTCCGTTCCAATAATCATACACCTCAGTTAGTCCAACTTTAGTTTTATTGTTCAACAGCATGATCATCCTCCAGCCCTGGAGCAGACCCCCTAGGCTTGATTCTCCAGGAGCCCTCCCAATCTCCTTAACCCTCTGATAGGGAAAAGAGTATCACACTGTCCATAATCATCAACACCCTAAATTTGGTGGAGTGTCCGCTTTTATACCTGGGCGGAAGTGCTTATAATCCCGCCCCAAAGCAGGGCAGGTCCAGGTACTGACAGGCATCACACCAGATACATGTGACCCAGTCAGTACCCTCCCCAGGTATGACACGCCAACTGCTGGTTTACGCCTGCCCCTGGATAAGGCAACATAGTACCCATTCCAGGCTGCAAGTGCAGGCTAGGCCCTGCGCTGGAGTTTAACCCCAACACTGCCTGTTCCTATCAGGACTTATAGTGTTGAGGACAGTAGAAAGTTATAGCCAGGAAGCACTTGGCTACATAAGGAAATGTAGGCAGGTGCATGTCCCATAAGTAATGCATAGAAGTATGATACCGTGAAACAGAGGACAGCATTCAGGCATAAGCAGATGAAGCAATTGTATTAACAACAAGATACCAACGTTTCAACCCCAAACGGGACCTTCCTCAGGGTGGTGATGGCTCTTCCATTTGTTTTTTTAAACATTGCTGGTTCTAATATACATATTTGGTTATATGCTTTTTACATTTATCTCTTTGTTACCAACTTGAGGGCATTATTTGTCTTTTTAATTAATCTGATTATATTTTATATTGTTTTTGGAATATTTGCTCTCTTCTTTTTTGTTTTTACATTTTTTGGGTTAGGTTATCCCTTATAGAGCTGCATATTTTCCAATAATTTTGCATTATATTTTTGATATTTATTCCTTTGCGTTCATATCTATTAATTTTTTTTATCACTTCCAAAATTGAGCGCTGGTATTCTCTCGCTCTTCTTTCTTTCTCATTCCCATTTGCATGTCTTAGACAGGTCTGCAACCCCGCCTTTCACCATTATCGCCCAGCATACAGTGCTTCCATTGCAGCAAGGGATTCTGGGACATGACATGGAAATGAGCACACAGTGTCATATATACAGTATATTGTGGTAGGATGACCAGTGATCAGTGAGAAACAGATAGTTTACAACAGGATTGTAATACACTGTGTGTCCACAGACCTTAAAAAAAGCACCACTTGTGGGTATACTGTCCCTTTAAGGCAAAGTAACTAAATTAAATCTATTCCACTCAGGAGGCTAACTAAACAAAATAACTTCACTACCATCACTGGCCATCTGAGTTGCTTTCCAGTCAAAACACAAGTCTAGCAGAAGTTCAATGGGTAGACCTTAGCCTCACAGATATAGTAAAGCAATCAGCACAGTCCTTTCCAAGGTAGTTTTACTATGTCTCTCTGCTCCCTCTGCCCCTCTGCTCCCTCTGCCCCTCTGCTCCCTCTCTCATCTATCTCCTATCTCTATCTCTATCTATCGCTATCTCTATCTATATCTCTATCTCTATCTTTGCTCTCTTTTCTCTCAACACTGACTATTCTCAGACTGCCTTTTAAAACTTGTATCTCAGGGTAATTGGTTGCACCTGGAAGCTGCTGTCAGCAGAGGTTAACCCCATCATGCTGGGAACAAACACTTTCTAACCTTCTGCTGACATAGAAGGCATCTCTTTATATTTATATTTACACATATACCCTATAAGTAGAAAATAAAAACATCAACTATTTGGGTACAACTGCCATTTTTATTCCCACGATAGGTGTGTGTATATATATATATATATATATATATATATATATATATATATATATATATATATATATATATATATATAAATATATATATATATATATATATATTTTATATTATATAAAAAATAACATTAATTTCTCTTTTTTTAAATGGTAAAAAAAAAAAAAGATCTCAGTGGCACTTAACAAAATCTGAAATGATTAGTCTACAGGTCAGGTTAATGACTTATGGAACATCTCTTGTTTCTATAGTGAGGGTCAAAGGGGCATTCAATTAATAATATATCTTGCCTGGAGATTCTAACTGCTAATGGAAACCCACTGAAAATGTATAATGGGAATGAATTATGATTTAAAAAAAAGAGATTTTTTTTTAACATGTATAGCTTTTCTAAGAAAATCACCTATGTTTGGAAATAGAATGAGGACATAGTTGTCTGCAGGCAATTGCCCAACACCTGCTGAATATTGCTTAATTACCTTATTTTATTCTTTTCCATTATAAAGAAGATTGAACTTGCTATTCTGCGTATTCCTATACGTTTTGTGAGATTTTGAGAGATGCTGTGTATAAATATTAATGTTTCAGCATTGCAGTGCTCAATTACATCCTGAATGCTTTTAGATATTTACCTGTAGTTCAAAGGAGTGTTTCAAAATCAAGGTTGACAGACAGAAAGGATTTTTTGTAGCTCCTGAGTACAAATGTTCGCTTGGTTGAAACATTTTCCAATTGTCTTGACAATATACTGTATTTCTGTCTTGACACAAATGCAGGAACAGCAAAAATATCATTGAATCAACCCTGCATAAATATAATTGAATACAAATCAGAAAGAAAAGTTCAGACTCTCTTGTGGACTCATTTAAATAATTTCAGTAAAAGTATGAGGAAACTAAAATTGATTAATTGTTGATTATGTTCTATAGACAATAAGAACAGTGAATATATTTTGACTTAGTATGAAATAAGTTGTAATTTGAAATAGTGCAGTATGCTACTTTGTTCAGTCTTTTTATTATTGCGCACAATTTAGCATACAGTAATGGGAGATCATAAATTGATTTTGCTTATCTGAAAATGTCAATGCCCATAATTATTTACCTACAATAGCTGCAAATTAATTCAGCTGTGTCACCGAGTTCAGCGTTTCATCATTGGTAACCAAGAATGACATTTCTTTCGCTATCTTGTTATTCTGTAAAGCTTTACTCTACTAATAAACTCAGGGAAAAACTTATTAATTCATCAAATATGGATGATGCCTCTCTAAGCAAAACTGTTTGTAATTCTGCTGTATTTCTAAGTAGTAACTACAGTAGTTGATGGACATTATTGTTGCTGTGCTCCATAGAGCCAAGGATGCCTTCTACAGGAGAATTAAACATTAATGAATACAGAATGTGTAGTTGTATAGTGCATTGAAATAATTTGCATGAACATGTACTGTTTATTATTAATATCATGCCTTTTGGAACAAATCCAGTCTGAAAAAAAGGCATTTGTGCTTTTGTGCCAAAATCTACCTAAACTAATGACTGCATGTAAACTGCATTATGTTGTTTTTGGATTCCTGTTTATTTCTCTTGTACGATTCTATTCCACGGAATTCTCACATTGCAAACAACAACAGTAGTAAATGTGCCACTGAGCTTCCAACAGTCATTTTCAGTGAGATGCCAATGACATTGTAGCATTTAGGACTACTACTTGTGTCTGGGCAAGAGATTGGTATCAATTTATATGTATCTAATACAGGGGTGCGCAAACTGGTGGCTGCGCCCCCCAGGGGGGATGCAGGACTTTTGTGGGAGGGCGCAGCATTTACAGAGGCCCCGCACTGAGAGCACCAGGCCTCTGTAAACTTACGCGGCATCACATGACGCCCGTTGCCATGGAGATGTGACGTTAAAAGACGCCACGGATCACGTGACATGACATCACATGACTCTGCTGTGTCATTTGATGCATTAGTAGAGTTGAGGGGGGACGTGACCGAGGTGGAGAGCAGGCGGGAGGAAAGGGGGAGTGTGTGGGGGCGCAGCGAAGGAGTTTGTGCATCCCTGATCTAATAGATAATTCCTCATCTCATTGCCTTCCAATTTCAGCAATTTATTTTTGATAGCTTTGTCAACATCACATATCACCTGAAAGTGTGTGATACTGAAATGTTAATAGATATCAAAAAGAGAGACACCTCCACCTGAATATTGGGTGAAGAAAATTACTATACATATAGGCATACCCCGGTTTAAGGACACTCACTTTAAGTACACTCGCGAGTAAGGACATATCGCCCAATAGACAAACAGCAGCTCACGCATGCGCCTGTCAGCATGTCCTGAACAGCAATACCGGCTCCCTACCTGTACCGAAGCTGTGCGCAAGCGGGGAGACTATAGAGCCTGTTACAAATGTGTTATTTACAGCAGTTATGCACGTATATGAAGATTGCAGTACAGTACAAGCATCGATAAGTGGAATAAAGGTAGTGCTTCACTTTAAGTACATTTTCGCTTTGCATACATGCTCCGGTCCCATTGCGTACGTTAATGCGCGGTATGCCTTTAAAAGATAATGTACTCAAAAGAGACAGAATTACAACTGACTGTATTCCCGAATATAATTTATGTTGTAGCAACTAAAAGCCTTTAACAGTCTGGAATGCAACCCTCTTTAAAGGTCATATGACTATGTTCTGCAGTCTGGTTCAGATAACATTTTGAATTCTTGCAAATTAATTACAGACATCCTGTTAATTTATTCACGCGGTCGTACAGCACGTCTCTCATAAAACTCCTGGTTGGTAGATATGTTGGTTTAATTATCCAGACCCATCATATGAGTCAAAACTCTAAGCTACGGGTGAAATTCTGGGACAAAACATCTACACAATGGGGTTTGTGTAAATTATGAAGATAACAATGGTGCGACTTCACCCGATGTAGCAAAGAAAAAGACTATTTATTTAAATTGGATTTTCTTCTTTGATACATATGGGGCCTATGTACCAAGCGTTGCAATTATGATTTTTGGTGTTAAATTGACAAAACACGGAATTCGTGTTCATCAACATTCTCACCATTTTTTGCATTGCATGCCTTAAGCATAAAAAATGGTTTTCGTCAGGTATAATTGGTGCAAATATATAGGATGCGCAGATGTAAATGTTATGTACAAAAAAATTGTATTTCTGTGCCAATAAAATTGTTAAACCTCTGTCAAAATTGGGCACCAAGTTCAACCCTGGTGTAAATCCTAAAATGCATCTTTATGTTGTTAACAACTTAAAGCACTTCTAATTCTGCCCAACATATTAATGATTAATTTCTTTGACATGGCACTGATGTTTCCTTATATACAAATGTAGCAAAAATTACTGTTCACGGTGCAGCAGCTGCAACGTGGTCCGGTGGCCGTGGCTCAAGAACAGTAGGCATCCCGGAAGCATTAACACTGCAGGGGCCCCTGTGACGGTGAGGGTTAACCAGGCTCACAATAAAGCTTAATCCTGTTTGATTACCTCTGATCCATGTATTGGGGTTTGAGAATGTCAGCTCTTGAGCCCAGTGATTGTACATGCTTGTTGTAGAGTTGTGCGACAATAAAGAATTTATGTGTTTTTACCTTTCCAGGAATTGCTGGGCTATGAGTTTCAAGGGGGGGTTTACGGAGAAAGTGTTGTCAGAATGTGCCTAGCTAGTCAGGGTCCAGACTTGCTGGAGACCCCAAAAATGTACCCGGGAATCAGGTCGGATTCCCGGATACAAATAGGCACATTGCTCCGACACAATCTCCTCTTGCAAATGCCTGCGCGACTCGCCGCAACATAAGGTTGTGAGGAGTTTTAAAAGTCTAAGTCTAGTTTATAGTGTGTGGTGAATATGGCTAGTAAGAAATAAAGTGCAGCTATTTATTCTTTTCCTCATACCATACATTTTTCAAAGTGTATATTTTTATTAAACAGTGTGTTTTAAAATACATATACAGATGCAACGGCCGTTATTCTAACACATCTCGGAAAGGAATGTTGAGATATGCCCGTGATCCTCACGAGTTGTGCCGTGGCAGACTAATGGCCCATTGGAGTAACACAGCTGGGGTCCCTGCTATGTGAGTCCTACCGGAGTTTTCCATCTTACTGCGCATCTAGTACATAAAGGCAGACCCCGGTAGGAATCACATAGCAGGGACCCCTGCTGTGTTACTCCGATGGGCCATTATGTCTGCAACTGACTATCTCGGGTCCACCACGCGGCATAACGTGGGATGTACCCAGGTAAATGTTCGAATAACGGCCGCTGCATCTGTATGCTTGTGCACAGTGTAATGAGCTTGGTCTTTCTGGACCGATGTTCTGAATGAGTCACTGGGCTACCAGCTTGGTGCTAGCGAGTCTACCCAGACATCGGACATGATAGCCACCAGAGGTTGCCAGGTGTGAAGAACATTTGGGCAGGAGGTTTAGGCTTGAGTACCCACGTCCTGGGATGAATGGAAGTCATTGGGACTACCATTTGCCCGAGCAGACTGTGAGGAGCCTAAACCAGCAGAGGTGGCAATCTTGCACATGCCCTTGGCTGATTCAGAAGATCCGCTTGTCCGGCTTCAGAAGACTGGCATCGCTCTGATTGGCTGGTGGGAAAGTTCCCGTGCTGGGATTGGCTGGAGTGTTTCACGAATTAACTCAGAAAAACGATAAGAATCCCTCAGCCAATCCGGAGAGCAGATTCTAAGCACCAGAACTGCAGCGGCAAATTTGAAATGACCAAAAGATGCTCCGAAAGAAATAGCAAAGACACCGGCTTCAGAAATCCGAGGTGAAATATTTTCTAAGTCCAGCTTTTTGCGGCCAAGTTCTAAAAACTGAACGTAGCGGACGCGGCTAGGATTGCAAGTTGAATTCAGTTCCAGGACGTTTAGAGATAACTCCCGGTGAAGAGATTTCATGCCCTCCAGAGGAAAGACAGCGGTGGCGTCAGGAGCTTCATGCCGATTTGAGTATTAGGACGTTTCGGGCTAAGTCCCGGTCAACTAAAAACTCTTGTTATGTGTTATATTAAGCTAGGAAAGTCTACTTTTTTGCCCATGGTCCCAAGTAACTGTGTCTTTCTTATATAGTTTGTGTTCCACTGTGTTTATGCCTTTTTATGCAAATAAATGTACAATTTATTTCACTTATCTTATTTTGCTCAATGAATGATCCCGGTAAAAAGGTTTAAATGCCTGGTCTCCCGTGACAGTCCCTGCTTCTGAATAAGTGTCTGCAGAATTAATCCTTCACTTTATGGGCCATCTGCTGGGGAGAGAAAACTGGTATTACACTTTTAGATGAGCTGCGCCACTGTCTCTGTCTGCAGCTTCCTCCATCTCTGTCACGGTCTGCAGCGCCTTCCCGCAGTGCTGAAGGCAAGGTGTAGGGTTAGGCAACCTTCTGGATGCTGAATATGCCTGAATATTGGTCTCTACATGATGAGGGGGTGGCTATATGACCATTTTCAGTTATCTACATCATCAAGGGGGCTGGGCCATGTTACATGTCCTCTTCAGTTCCCTTGATATTGTAGATGACCGAATATGGTCATATAGCCTCCCCCTCATGATACAGAAATTCATACTTGGGCATGTACATCATCTAGGGGGTTTGCAAACCCTGCATTTTACGTTCGGCGCTCTGGGGAGACACTTCAAACAGGGACAGAGATGGAAATGGCTGCAGATGGAGAGAGAGCTGCTCATCTAAATGGTTAATATTGTTTTTCTCTCCCCAGAAGATGGCCAATCAAGTGAAGGATTAACGCTGCAGGGTCCCATTCAGTAGCAGTGACCCTCACAGCGTTAATCCTCATGGACAACAAAACGTACTGTTGTTAGGGATCCGGTCGGGCCACGGCTTTCACGTGGTTGTACCATGGCCCCAAGAATAGTTAGTCTTGCTACATCTGTACATTATAAAATGTATTTTAACTTTTACACATTATATTAAAGTAATATTTCATATTTACTGTGAAAAACAATGTGCAAAAAGTGCTACTGCTAGGTGAATGTGCTTTCTATAAAGCTGACTAATAATACTACCGTACTTTTATGTACAGTATATTCACAATTAAATATTAAATAGCAAAAGTTGAATAAACGCAGTTGAAACGGGAGGCCACCCAAGGAAGTCTTCTGAACGATCAAGATCAGATAAAATGCTAATAGGGAACAAGTGACTATCCATCGACTCCAAAAAACATATTTAATGTCAAAAGACTGTTATAAAAAATGGATCAAACCATAAAGAAATGTCCTGTCCCGCGTGCCCGGAATATTGAAGATGCCAGATGGCAATTAGATGAGCACATATTATGAAAGAATAATAAAAACAATATAGTTTAATACTGTAACATGTACCAATAAATAAAGAACAGTCACTACACAGACTACAGCTGTTAAACCAAACTTGGGGAGAGACAAACTTACAATGGGACACACTAAATCACACTGATTAACAGACAATACAATACTGACAAATAGTAATATATTATGGGTAAAAAAGACTGTTTATTTTAGTAAAAAATTACAATAAAAATCAATAATAAAAATCGATGAAGAGGTGATTTGGCGCAGGCTCTTTCAAGGGAAAAATTGGAGTCCTACTTAGGATAAGTAGGACAAATATATATATATCTACTGTCTATACACACACATACTTTAAACTTTGACTGTATATCCATGTTACATAGAGAATGGAAATCGCATAATGCCACAATACATATACTTAACAAATATTTATGATATGCCATAATCTTCATCAGAAGTTTACAATATTTTAATAAACCAGCAACAAACACTGTTTAAAAAAAAAGAAATAGCCAACAGCATGCTCCAAGCCAATGTGAAAAGCACAAGGTCACAGGATCAACTCGTGGCCTAATGAAACAGGCCATTATCATTTGTAGGCCACTGACACCACCCACACCGACTGCCACAGTGACAGCCACTGACTCAAATGAGCCAACACCGGCTGCAAACAGTAGCTGCCCAACCACTCCCACACCTTCCCCACCTCATTCTGGAACATGCATGTGTAGCCTCAGGAGCAGCCAGCTTTCTCCCACACCTGAGGGTCCCAACCCACGTAAACATGGAAAAAAATAAAAAAATATTTTAATGTTTGTTTTATCTTTTGTTATGTTAAATGTGATCTATCTTT
Organism: Ascaphus truei; assembly: GCF_040206685.1. Lineage (NCBI taxonomy): Eukaryota > Metazoa > Chordata > Amphibia > Anura > Ascaphidae > Ascaphus > Ascaphus truei. Next base: position 487,333,594 of record NC_134483.1, on the reverse strand, counting down.
TCAAGATTTCAGTAAAAAAAGTCTAACTCTGAAGTAACTGGAGCCCTATCCAGTGAAATAAGGATCCAGAGGAGGCACCCTTCTCCATGCACTCTGTATTGGATTTCAAGATTTATAAAGGTGGCATTTTTCAAGAATCATTGATCATTTATCAACTATATGGGACAATTGGTTGTTTGAACACCAGATGTACTCTATTCAATTCTGACCCTCACTACTGGTAGCTCCATCGTTTGACCATTTGACCATTACTGTTTTATATATGATCCATTAGAGGGGTTACTCACTTCATTCATTTACTTTTTACTGTGGCTGGAGATTATATATCTTGTTAACAGCTGTATGAATTAAAATATTTATCTATTGCTTGATAAGCAATTAAATTGATACTTATTGACATTATGAAACATAATGGACGAGAGGAACTCCCTCAGGTGGCTCTACTTTTGCTTTCAATTGTTCCGATAATACAATCAGATTAAAAAAAGCACAGAGTATTTGAAAGTACATTAGACGCCAATTCTGAGGACATTACTGACTTAAAAGATCAATTCTCTCGTTTAGAGAATCTCTTGATATTTGACACCCGCTTATGGGCCCCCTCTGGAACCTTATTTCATTGGATAATGCTTCGGTTTTTCTATTCTTGTTCCTGCTACTTTCCTACAGAGGATGCACATCCCATGACCTCCTTCAGGATTCAACAGGACTCCAAAGTGAGTTACTCTTTTCCTATTATCTTATTCAGCATATATGCCATATTGTGCGTAAATAAGGAGATTTATTAGTGTGTCAGCTAGGCTTTGTGTGTCTAACCCACGGGAGACACTAGGCACCATTCTCCTTGCACTATGTATTGGATTTCGATATTTTAAAAAGGAGGCATTTTTCAAGTATCATTGATTGTTTATCAACTATATGGGACAATTGGTTGTTTGAGCATCAGATCTACTCTATTAACTCTGAAGTAATTGTTATTGTTGTCTCTTCTTTGTAATAACCTTTATACTTGCAACGTTAATAGTCATGTGTGCTTCATTATGAGCATGGTGTTATATATGGTTCATAACATTTTATTCATAATGATGCTCATTGGGGTTCCTGTATGGGAGGCAGAGCCATTGTTATGTATGTGATATGCTTCTCTGGCTGGGAGGTGGGATGGTGTAAGTTATGTATGATTATGCTGCAACCTTAGAACCAGCAGCGTATGTTTGTGCTGGCTGTAATAGATTTCAATTAAGTGTAACGGGTGGACCCCCCTTGTCTGACCCACCCAATCTCACATTGGCCCATGTGGTCTAACCGGTCCCCATTACGTGATCGTGTATGGTGGTGCACCTGCAAGTAACAGGACTCCTGAGTCTCCCGCTTGATGGTATTAGGGGATGTCATCAGGACAGGTAGCTGAGGTAGTGGGTGCGAGTCCAACTTACTTCATGTGCAGCGCCTCCACCTCATCAGGATCTGTGCTTCCGCAGGGAGATGGTCCTGGCGAGGAACTCCTTCTTGGTGGTGCCATCCACTGCTGAGTAACTTCACCCTCACACAGTGGATGTATATGAGAACAAGACATCTTTATTTGCATGGTATGGGCCAGCTGCCCCTCACAGATTGCAACTCAGCCGCTCATCTCTGTGCAGCACTCCATTAGGAAGGTCCCTTCTCCCTAATAGATCTGCTTTCCACCTCTACTCTCAAAGAGATTCCCCAGCTTCTCTGTCTGCTGTAAGCTCCTCTCTCTACTTCTGCATCTCTCTCTTGAGCTGCTCTGTCTCTGTCAGCTCCTCTAACTCTGCTGCGTCTGCTCACTGACTCACAGCTAGCAGGAGACACTGCAACACTGTTGCAGACCTTCACGTGCCTCTCACTGAACAGAGGCAGCACAACAACAGGAAACTGAACTCCTAACTTTAGGCAGTGCTCTGTCTTATATCACCCCCCCAGAGAACAAACATGATCTGTATCACTAAGTGTGGACACAATGCATGTTGTCACTTCCTTTGGGATATATGACACCTCACCAGGGTTTGAGGGCAAACCTCCATTGATTGATGCTGGCAATCCTGCATACTTTCCAGGTTTACTGCCAGCATGAGAAAGAGATATGTACACCAATCTTACACTTGGCTACATTCTCCCCCTGGTGGAACCCCAACTTCCCGGCTGGGATCTAAATTTGCGGAACCTTCCTTTAGGTAGCACTGCAAAACATAACAACACATTATTACAGTACATATCTTTTCATAACACAATAACAGATACATCCTAACGTAGATGTGTAAGAACTAGGATTACCCCATGCTGGAGTATCCATTCTGGTACTACCATACCCTCTCAAGGTGCCTTGCGCACAGCATGGTCCACTGGGTTTAGAGCAGCAATGCTGTAACACTCTAGGGGACATACTAGACACCCACAATCAGCCCACAATTCTGGCTTGGATGCTAGTGGACTGAGAAGATCATGCCCATACATTTCCCCAAGGCATCTCCTGGAGATGTAGACTATCCCCTCTTGACTACACCACTTCTCATCTAACCTGCCAGGATCCCAATTTTCTTTCCCTGATCCTTCCTCTTCATCAATGCCATATTCCCTATCTTCATCAGGGGAACCCATTTCGAACTTACTTTCTCCCTCCCATGGATGGTGAAAATAAAGTAACCACTTTTGGCGATCCCTAATAACTCTTGCCGACACTGGACGCGCATAGGGGGTTCCCCGGGCAATAGGCACAATATGAGCAACATTACCCAAATTCCCAGACGAAACTCCCAATGTCCTTGGGGACCCAAAATTTGACCCAAGGCTCTTAGGATCACACCCCACCATAACAGTATGATTGTCATCATTAGTGCAGTATAACATTCGTTGCATAGACATTTCTCTCCCCGATCCCTCATCGGAGGCAAAACAGTCACCCCAGTCGAGATTTTCCCCAGTCCATTCTTCAAAAGTGGCTCGGGACTCCCCAGACAACCCTTGGCTAGACTGGGACCCATAGGAAAAAGTGACAGGGGCAGGGGTTTTAACTATGGCCGAGGGTTGGGCATAGGGAAACACTGCCGGCATACGCGGGGCTATGACCCGCAACTTCTCGCTACCTTGCCCGGTACCATCGGACTGGCACTCTGGTTCACCTGTGTCCGTATTCCCAGGCTTCCGCAGGGCCTGCTGTCTCTTCCCGGACCCAGGCTTCCTGGTACAGCTGCTTGGCCGTGAGGACACGGCCATCTCGCTGGACTCGCCGCCATCTTGCGTTGGGTTCCCAACCGGAACCTCTTCCTCCAGAATGACATCTGCCACCGGAAGTGATGGTTCTGCTCTCCGCTCTATCCGGACCTGGGCTAGGCCTTTCTTCACCATTGCCACCACCGGTGCCTGTGGGGGGCTAGCAGGTTCCTCACCACTCCGCTGGCTTGCGATAGGTTCCTCTGTGGTAGGCCGGACTGGCCGTTGTAGGGCATACGGGCCTACATCAGGGTCTGCAGCATATGGGATAAATGTCTCTTTATTTTCAGCTTTACTTGTGTGGTCTGCCGGCTGGCGCATCACAACTGCTGGTTGACTACTGTCTCCAGTAGTACAGGATGGGGGTAGGGACATCTCCGCAGGGGAACAGCGTCGGGGCGCTTCGCATTCGCTGGTGTCCATCGGCCTGAAGCGGTCCTGCTCCGGCGGTACCAGTGGTAGCGATCCCCCTGCTCCCTGGGCAGTCACCTTACCCTTCGTTGATTCCGTCAGGAATGGTTCCATCATCTGGGGTTTTGGTTTTGGAACCGGATCTGGAGCCGTCTCTGTCATCGGGGCTTGGAACTCCTCACGCTTAGGCAGATAATGGCTAGACACAAACTGGTTTGCTCCTTTTGCAAAGAAAGTAGCTCCCCAAAAAAGTTATTTTCCCAGAGATACACAATCAGAGTCCTCACACCTCAAGCTGGTGATTCCATCATTGGATACTTCCCGGAATCCTTTAGGCAATGAATAACAGGCAAAGGTCATATCACCCTTCCTCACTTTATGTATACACAGGCACAAAAGAAAGGGGTAAGTCACTCCTTTGGCCCGCCATGCCCCTGGTAGCTGAGGTTGTGGTTTGCTGCATTCTGTTTCTTTCTTAGGGGAACAGAAGTTGCTACTGGCAGTTCACTGTGCTCACTCCCCCTGGTGGACTCTAGAGGATGGTCTCGTAGACTTGTAGGCTGACCCAGCACAGGGGCGGAGTGAGTCATAGTCCCTGAGGGCGCGGCTCCAACTTTCGCGCCAAACTCCCCAACAGGGTGGGGTTTTCCCGTTGGCGCCAATCCTGGCCAACAACCAACAAACTGCAAAGTTGCAAGACTTTCTGCAGCTGGCCCACGCGGTGTCCCGGGAATGCGGGAACCGCCATTTTGGTTAGTACTGTCTTTCTGAATCACATTTGAGGTAGCGTTTGGCTGTTTGTATATTGAATAATGACAAAGTCCATTTCGTTCCTCCCATCCAGCAACACTATCGTCCTCACTAGCCTCGAGGTTACTTTCCCGAGAGCATAGACAGGACAAACCCGGCGCAGCCGCGGCTGTCACGCCAGTCTCCAACAGGCTCACAAAACTCTCTTCTGTAGCTTGTTCTTCTTCCACGCACAGGTCATTTGCGTGTTCCTCGTTTGCCCGCTATCCTGGACCTTCTGCGCTCTGCAGATCCTCCATTCTGATGGTTCTCTCTAGAGGAGGGGCACTTTCTACCAAGGAGTGGTTCTGACTCTGTGTTGAACTACTCACAGTGCAGGGGCGGGGCTCTGCTTTTCGCGCCAGACCCAGACAAAATTCTGCAACAATTTCTTGCACAGTCCTGGTGCTCGCCCGACTTGGCGGGAGCCGCCATCTTAGGTGTGACTCACTGCTTGAGGGAGCCTCCATTTTTGCGGTCGCCATTCTTTTCTCTGTTATAATTTCTGTTATCGCACATGGAGCTCCTCTCTGCGGGGCAGCTGCCACACCGATGCAATAAAATGCCTTGTGCACCACCTTGTGTACCTAATGTAGATCTGACTCGTGTTTGCACTACCTCAGGCTAGGCTCACTCTTTCTGTGTCTACTGTAACGCTTTCCTCAGTCTGTGCTCCTTTGTAAGTGGTCTGGAATGGAGACTAGAGTATTCTGGCTCTTCCATGCAGTACTTTGGGCGTCTACCTACTGTTGGCTAGCCTAGTGCGGACCCTTCCAGAATTCCTGTCCTAAGTTACCAGTTTACCCCTTCAGGCGTTCCCCACTAGCGCTACCTCAAGGCGACTAGAAAAGCAATAGCCCCCTGCTCCAGACCCACTAACCCTTAGCAGGATCCCAAGGCGTCCGTGCGGCCTGCAGCTCCAGCAGCTCCCTGACTACCCATGGTTCGTCCCACGCAGCACAAAGTGGCAGCAGACACTCTCCCTGTTTCCTAATGTGTGCCTAGCAAAAGCCTGTCCTGTTAACAGGTCTCTCAGCAGCGCCTCCAATTGTAACGGGTGGACCCCCCTTGTCTGACCCACCCAATCTCACATTGGCTCGTGTGGTCTAACCGGTCCCCATTACGTGATCGTGTATGGTGGTGCAGCTGCAAGTAACAGGATCCTGAGTCTCCAGCTTGATGGTATTAGGGGATGTCATCAGGACAGGTAGCTGAGGTAGTGGGTGCGAGTCCAACTTACTTCATGTGCAGTGCCTCCACCTCATCAGGATCTGTGCTTCCGCAGGGAGATGGTCCTGGCGAGGAACTCCTTCTTGGTGGTGCCATCCACTGCTGAGTAACTTCACCCTCACACAGTGGATGTATATGCGAACAAGACATCTTTATTTGCATGGTATGGGCCAGCTGCCCCTCACAGATAGCAACTCAGCCGCTCATCTCTGTGCAGCACTCCATTAGGAAGGTCCCTTCTCCCTAATAGATCTGCTTTCCACCTCTACTCTCAAAGAGATTCCCCAGCTTCTCTGTCTGCTGTAAGCTCCTCTCTCTACTTCTGCATCTCTCTCTTGAGCTGCTCTGTCTCTGTCAGCTCCTCTAACTCTGCTGCGTCTGCTCACTGACTCACAGCTAGCAGGAGACACTGCAACACTGTTGCATACCTTCACGTGCCTCTCACTGAACAGAGGCAGCACAACAACAGGAAACTGAACTCCTAACTTTAGGCAGTGCTCTGTCTTATATCACCCCCCAGAGAACAAACATGATCTGTATCACTAAGTGTGGACACAATGCATGTTGTCACTTCCTTTGGGATATATGACACCTCACCAGGGTTTGATGGCAAACCTCCATTAATTGATGCTGGCAATCCTGCATACTTACCAGGTTTACTGCCAGCATGAGAAAGAGATATGTACACCAATCTTACACATGGCTACATAAGTAACATTTATTGGAAAGGTTAATGCTGCATTATGCACTTCTCATGTAAGCCCCAAACATATTGCCCTCAATACATGTATATTGTGTCTACTATGGGGGAGAAATAGGTAGGTAAGTATAGTTTAACAATAAGTTAAGCCCTATGTAGCTTTAAATACCCTTATTAAACTTAGATTACAAATTGTATGTTTGGATTTTGACTGAATGATTAAAAATTACACCTGCCATGTGCCATATGTAATTTCTATTGACCAAATTGGATTTATGTGGGGAGAACACCTAATGCAAACACTAGTCAAGTCCAGACCATCATACAGCATAAATACATAGATAAAAATTAGGGTTGGTGCCACTTCCCCATACCTTCTTAGTGTGATGCTAAGAAGGCTTTCAATATGCTGTTTAGGATCATTTATATACAGCTTTGTACAACTTTGAAATTGTAGCTGAGTTCAGTAGCGACATCAAAGGTATATATAAAAATCCAAAAGTTAGGGTCCCTTCTCAGTCAGTTAATCTGGGTAGAGGGACAAGACAAGAATGTCTTTTGTCACCCCTACTATTCGTGATTGCATTTGAACCATTGACTATATTTCTGAGAAGTTGACAGAACTTGATGGAATTTAGATAAGTCTTCGGCGGTAAAAATAACACTTCACGCAGATCATACTCGGCTGTTTGGTAAGAATGCTATGATACATTTTCCTAGTTTAGAAATGTTGTAAGATTTTGGCTCATTCTCTGGATATATAGTAAATGTCACAAAATCAGAAATAGTGAATATAGGATAGAGCAAAAAACCTCTGGCAGAAGAATTGCTCTTTTATACTTGCACCATATAGCATAAAATATTTAGGCATTATGATTCTCTCTGATTTAAGTAGTATATATGATCTAAACTTTCAACCTGTGATAAGTAAGTTACTGTAGAATATGAAAAGATTTTTTATAATTGGACATCATTAGCCTTAAGTATGATGGGACGAATAGGACTTTTAAAGATGAGCATCCTGAAAATATATTAATTATTGACGATGTAACCCCTATTACTTAGGAAAAAAAACATATAACTTTTATACAGAGAAATTACAAATGTTATTTGGAGTGAAAAAAAACATAAAATGAGTTTAAAAAAAGACTATAGTTAATAAGGGTGCGGATGGGAGATTTCTCTCACAGATCTATAGATATTTAATGGCATGTGTCTGTTCAGAATTGCAAGGGAATCGTTTACAAGGGATACTTTTCTGACATAAAGATAGACATGTCATGGCTACTCAATAGTTTTAACAGCTTCCTCAATCTGGAGATAGAATCCTCCCTCTGGAGGTGAGCACAATGTTTTATTCTCTGACAACGGTCAATTGAAAAATCGTAAGTCTCTAACTAAATATTTACCCCTAGTGTTTAACCCAGAGTTTGAAGTGAGAAAAAGTGTAAAATATTTAAAGAGTAATAATGAGAGTAATTTGGTGCTTAACTTCCAGGAGGCACAGGAAAAGTTTGAAATTCCTCATGATTTCAAAAATATATATATCCAGGTCAAACATTATATGAACACCCTAATGTTTTTGTTTCTGGGTGCATAGATACCTATCTGAAATTGGTTCCATCATTTAAGTTCAAGATTCAACATCTTTACAAACCTTTGACAAATCTAGGAAAGATGAAAATCTGGGAACGCTTGATACAACTGGAAGAGAGATCTGCCACATTTTACAGAATGAAATGTAATATTACAGTCTTTTAATAGATTAAGGAAGACAACATTGGCAGCAAATTTGCCTCAAATGATCATTTTAAACCCTTAATAGAGCATACATGGGCCCTGCACAGCCTCAAAATATAGATCAGATATTACAGGGGCCTGTCCTGTGTGCAAATGTGCTGCTTCATACTGTATATTCTCTAGGCGGAATGTGTTAAAATCAGGCATTTCTGGAATGGAACAAAACTCATTGGAAAATTAATAAACAAAAAAACTAACTACAGTCTATAGGCTGCTCTTATTTGGTATAATGCCTACTTGGTTTACTGGACCGAACCAGGACCATGCTTGATTTTGTTAATGGCAAGAAAATGTATTATTTATTATTGGATTAGATGCAGCTCTCCCTCTGTAGCTGAGTTATTATTTCAAAGAAACAAGTGATTTGCAAATTGCAATGTTCAAATGGGAGGTTTCTATGAAAACGAACCTAATACTTTGTCGCTAATACAAAGATGGGTAGACTTTGTCAAGGGCTTCGGTGAGATCATCTCCTATCTAGCCGGGTTTTTGCAGGACTCTTTGAAAGGGATGTTAGACATTAGATTTATAAAGTCAGAGGAATCTTACTTAACCTCTCACTTGAATTAGATAGAACATTCTCATAACAAGTTTACAAGGCCTTTTAATTCTGATAATTGTTGAGCCCCTGTAGAAAGTACACAGATGGTCTGTTTAATATCCCTGATTAAACAGTTTAAGATGCTAGACACATCCACCCAGCCAGTTAGAGCTCTCTGATACTCATGCTGTTCTATTATAGGATGTATCTAGTATACATATAGGAGCCAGTTAAAGCTCATCAACACACTCAGTGCTTTACATGGCAGTTTACCATAGTGATGTAGCACACTAATAGTGTTTTCACATAACTAAGCCAGCCAGATTATGGGTGGCTCTGGTAGCAAGTACATAGAGTAGATGGCACACATGTTAGTTTCTGGCTAATATCCCTGATATCTAGATTGATACCAATTATTTGAGCTCACATAGGCAGTGTTGTGTTTATTTATTTATAAAATGTTTTACCAGGAAGTAATACATTGAGAGTTACCTCTCGTTTTCAAGTATGTCCTAGGCATAGAGTTAAGATGACAAATAGTACATGGTTACAAATACAGTTATATAAGTGAACAGGGTATACATTATATACGACATAGCATGAACAGTTAGGGATAATATATATTATGGGCGTATGTAACAGTTACAGACCAGATTCAAATGTGAGACAGCTTTAGCTTTGAAAGAACTTAGACTGGTGGTGGCTGTGAGAGTCTCCGGTAGATTGTTCCAGTTTTGGGGTGCGCGGTCAGGGAAGGAGGAACGGCCAAATACTTTGCTGAACCTTGGGACCATGAACAGTCTTTTGGAGACAGATCTCAGATGATAAGTGCTGCATGTGTTAGGAGTGAGGAGCTTGTTCAGATAGACGGGTAGCTTGCCCAGAAAGTATTTGAAGGCAAGACAGGAAAGATGAACTTTGTGTCTAGACTCAAGTGATGACCAATCTAGTTCTTTGAAAATTTCGCAGTGATGTGTGTTGTAGTTGCATTGGAGAACAAAATGGCTTATTGAATTGTAGAGGGCATCAAGTTTGCTAAGGTGTATTTGGGGTGCCGAGCCGCATACTATGTCCCCATAGTCAATAATTGGCAGTAGCATCTGCTGTGCGATACAGATGCAGCGGCCGTTATTCGAACAAATCTCGAAATGGATTTTGAAATTTCAAAGTGATCTGCACAAGTTTTGCTGTGCACAAGCATACAGACGCAGCGGCCGTTATTCGAATATTTACCTGGGTACATCCCATGTTACGCTGCGTGGTGGACCCGAGATGGTCAGTTGCAGACATAATGGCCCATCGGAGTAACACAGCAGGGGTCCCTGCTATGTGAGTCCTACCGGGGTCTGCCTCTCTGTACAACACGTGCAATAAGAGATTGGTTGAATCAGTCACTCTACTTTGCATCTCTCACATGCGATCATGGGGGGTTTATTTAATTTTAAACATTACAGAAATGTAGCAGGGGGTCTATAGAGCTTAACCGCATTGATTTCAAGTCCGGGGACCCCCTGCTTTCCGAGATAAAGGCCCCATAACATACTGTAATATTTAAAATTAAATAACCCCCCCGCGATCACCTGTAAGAGGTGCGCAGTAGAGTGACTGATTCAGCCTATCTCTTACTGTGCGTCTATTACAGAGAGGCAGACCCCCGTAAGACTCACACAGCAAAGACCCCTGCTGTGTTAATCCGATGGGCCATTATGTCTGCAGTGGCAAAACTTGTGAATATATCGCAGCCTACACACGGCACAATGCAAAATGTACCCAGGTAAATGTTCGGATAACGACCTCTGCATCTGTACGCTTTCTGACCAGCAGACTTAGGGAGGATTTGTTCCTGTAAAGTACACCTAGTATGGCATAGGTTTTTGATTTCAGGGTATCAATGCGCATCCCAAATGTTAAATGGGAGTCAAACCATTCGCCCAAGTTTTTAAAACTAGTAACAGGAGTTAGGGATGTTTCAGTGTTGGTTCTGATATTGGAGCTCATTCATTGGAAGCTATAGAAATTTAGCCTTAGTCCCAAATACCATTGTTAGCGTTTTGTCAGTGTTTAATAACATATGTACTGTATGAAGCTTGATAATCATATTTCTTATATTTGTCTCAAATCTCTTAGTAGCATGGGGCCAGTTGCACCTTAGACCTGGCAGATGTATTAAACACAAAGAAAGAAAACTGCACCTGTTGTAATCAAGCCTTATGATAGATCTCTCTAATATGGCACTGAATAACTTCGCTCCTATCTCCTCCAATAACCACTTCCAAAAACTCTCACTGGAGCAAGTGGGGCAAAATTAGACCAATTGGATACATTGATGCAAAGTGATGCAAAGGCAAAAAGGGATATGTATGACAGGCTTCCAGATGCATAACTGGGCAAATCTAGAGCGAATAAAACTGCACAGTCACATATAGGTATACGTACCAATGTAGAGAAAAGGATATTTAGATATACTGCTCTGGTTTTTCAAGCAGAGCTACTGCATACTGTATAAGAACATTTCTTACATTTAATGCAAACTTTAAATTTACGCCACTTCTGGTATGGAGGATTTTGGGGGGCAAATAAAGGGAAAAAAAGAGTGGTGCAGAAAGACACAGACTGTGATATATCTCATTATAATATGTGCACTATTTAACTTCTCCCCCGCTGCTGTTACTGACACTCCCCAAGGTACAAGTTGGGACAGACAGAACAATTGGGGCAAAATCCTTTGATATATAGGGGCAGGGTGAAAATACTACAGTTTCTCGCTAAGATTGAAAAAACACAAAAAAAACAGCGCACAACGCTCATAGTGTATTAAAAATATATAATGTGAGGCACAATAAACGGTAAGTAAACTGCGTACATCAAGGATGAATTAATGAAGCATTTCAAGGGACAAACTACCCAAGCACCAACCAGCCGAATCACCTCTACTCAGATGTCATCTGGTATATCATGGGGTCTCCACATGAGGGGTTCCACATCTGCCAGAGGGCATTCCAGCCCGATCGATCTGTGGCTCGATCACCAGTGGCGCCGTATGGGTAAATAGTGGGTAGGTCCCAAGTAGGCAATAACCCTCTTAGTCCTTCATAAAGGAGGATTGTAGCACAAAGTCAGTTCCACTGCGATAGATCCGGGCTGTACTGTATGCTGCTGCTGCTCCGTCCACCTTGGATGATGTCACTCGGTCGGGCGGTCCAACACCAAGATCTCACAGTAATAGCTACTTCAGAGGGGTACTGCACGGATGTGATAGAATCAGCTCACTAAAGTCTTAGAAGTCTTCTAACGCGTCTCGAAACGCAAGCATTCTTCATCAGGGATTATAGAAAGACCACATAAAGGCTATTGAAATACCCCGCATTCACTTCTGAATGGTCGGCCACTCCAACGTCACCCGCCAATCAGAGGGGAGCCAGGCGGTACCTCCAGCACCACACCTCTATGTCTATTAACTAAGAACATTGAACAATAAAGTTTTATTACTACAAATTGAATATAAAAACAAAGCACAATTTTTTTTTTTAGATATAAGGGTGACTATGATAATAACAGACAAAGAAACTGGGCCAGAGATGCTGATAGAGGGAGATCTGCTGATCCTGAAGCCCTTGTGGGTGGTAGGACCTCCTCTCAGTCTCAAAAAAGACCAGTCAATCAATCTAATTTTCATAGATCACATATACAATCAAATGAGAGAGGAAGAAAGTCCTATATAAATTTTGACAAAAGGAATTATGTGAACCATGACAAATTTTTCCCCACCTACAGACAAGAGGGACACTACTGCAATCCTAATTATAAGGGAAAGAATTACATTGAAAACTATAGATACATACATAAAGGACCTAATAGATGTGATAATGGTAAATACATTGTTCCTAATAATCCTAGTCCTAGGTATCAGTTACCTGCTCTACCCTCCCCTTTTTTAGAACTGGTAAAAAACAGGCATGCCGATCCAAACAGGAAGAAAGAGGATCTAGCAGTAACACCCCAAAATCTTCCCAAAGAAAAAAAGAAAAGAACTTTACCAGAAGAGGGAAAAGAGGGGGAACCAGAGCAAAAAAGAGAAGGGATCACAAAGAGGATATATAACTCCCCTCTATAAAGGGATCTTTAATTTGTCTACTACCATTCTGACAAATGATCAAAAAAAGGTTTAAGATAGAGGCCTTATGTTCTCTCGATCATGTGGACCAAACTCTTTTCAATTATATACTGACCTACAGAAGTTCATGCGTAACCTCACTTTAAAAAGACACTTCCTTAAAGTGGATGAAAACTCCTCTAGTCTGACTCCCGAGATTATAGAGATTGACGATACCAAAACTCCCGAGTTGACTGAGGAGGTTGGAGTAATTGATTTACTGTACCTTGTCGGCATACACATTGCAAAGGTAAATCGAAATTCTATCCTGCACAATCCAAAGGACACCATATAGAAACATTTTTCAATATGGTGAATAATGAATTTAATACTCTCACAACAAATTTAAAATCTGGTGATATCAAATATAATCTAAATAAAAAATAAAATCTGGCTCTGAAATTCTTGAAGGACAATAAAAACCTGATAATTAGACAGGCAGATTAAGGAGGGGGCGTGGTCCTGCAAAACCGAAAGGATTACGAGGGTGAGGCACTTCGCCTCCTTAGTGATACCTCCTCCTATCAAAAATTAAAGAAAGATCCAACCAATGATTTTTCAAATCCGTCTGAAAAAATTATTGGATCAAGCCTTAAACAGCTCTGTGATTTCAAAAAATGAGTTTTCTTTTCTATATGTAGATTGGCCAAAAATTCCCATTTTCTATCACCTCCCAATTCAATATGCTGATCACTTCCTTCAACCATATGTGGGAAGACTCTTGTCTCATTTGAGAGATTCTACTTCTGTGTTAAATTTAGTAAATGAGCTTGAGTGGAAAAGTACATATAGGTGGCTCACGTGTGACGTGCAGGCCCTCTATACAAATATACCACACAAAGAGGGTCTTTCAGCGTTCAATTCCTTCCAGATGGGGGATCAGGATTTACATCATCTTAATAAGACGTTTATTCTAGACTCCATTCAGTTTATACTAGAGCACAATTATTTCCTATTTATGGATGAATTCTACCTACAGGTTTGCGGAACTGCGATGGGCACTCGGTTTGCCACCAGTTTCGCAAACCTGTATATGAGAGAATGGGAATCCAAAAAGATCTGGAATAATAATCCGAATGTGACGGTTCAGGGGATTCCTTCCCCTCCATGTGTTTCTGGCGCTGCGCTTCCTCCTGCCTCTCATGTCCCTTCCTTGCCTCCCTGTTCTGTTCTCCCTTCCTCCTCCAGCATCCGTCCCTCTGCGGCAGCCCTTGACGCTCTCCCGGCATCTGCACGCGTTCCCCGCAGGGCACGCACGTCTTCCCAGCCTCCCGTTCCCCTTTACAGTGTTCCCCGCTCATGGTCTCCCTCTGCTCCTGCTCTGGTCCCCTTACCTCCTGCAGACCCTCCTCCGGTTCTCCCTCCGCCCTTGGCTGGTGCTCCCGTGACACGGCGCTCCGCGCGCCTCTTGACACAGCCTGTGCGCGCGCACTCTAACCTTACAGAGGGCGCGCGCACACACTCCTCAAGCTTTACAAGCTATCTCCCGCTCTGCCTCACCTGTATCCTCCCTCTATCCTTCTCACCTATCCCTGCTGCCTCTCACTCCACCCTCTGCTCCTCCTCCTCTCTCCCATTGGTGTTCCCTCCTTTATAACCCCTGTCTGTCCTCTCACTCATTGCTCTGCATAGTTCTTTGTAACCTCTGTGTGTGCAGTCCTATGCTTGGCTCTCCTGTGTTTTCCAGCTTCTGTTCCTGCTCCTGCTTACCCTTGGATCTCCCTGGCTTGACCTCTGCTTGTACTGGATTACCCTGCTCTCTCCTGCCCTTGAACCCTGCTTACGGATACGACCTTGCTGACTTCTGTTATCCCTGGACTCTGGCTTATGGACATTACTATCCTGCTCTCTAACACCCCTGGACTCTGGCACACGGACATCACTATCCTTACTCTGAAACCCAAGGTGTTGCAAGTATACCTAATCTTCTTTCTACAGGCCCGGCAACGCCATACCACACTCCGGGCACGCCCTCACTGCTGTGGGTGCGTGATAAAACCCTTCACACATCAGTACTGGGGACTGGCTAGGTCTGCGGGCATACAGGTGTTACATTATGCAGAGCCCAACAAATGCAGACCCCCTGAGGTGGGTCAAGGTGTTTCTTTGGAACATTTACAATTTGTGAGCAACCAGTTGACCACTGTTTCCCAGCAACTTGCTAACCTCTCCATCCAGGAGACTCCAGTGGCTCCGTCACCCCTGTCGCAATGACCTATGGTAATGCTGGACCCTGTATTCCACGCCCAACCGGTATGATGGTGACCCCGTCGCGTGCCGCGGATTCCTAAACCAATGCGAGGTGCAATTCGAAATGTCACCCTCTCAGTTTCCCACTGGCCGCTCTAAGGTGGCTTACATTTATGCCTTGCTCACCGGTGACGCCCTCACTTGGGCTTCTCCCCTCTGGGAACGTAAGACTGAATTAACCCAAGATTACCCTAAATTTAGGCATGAATTCCAGCAAGTGTTTGACACTCCCGCACGACGGGAGACGGCCGCATTCTCTCTCTTTCATATCTCACAGGCTTGAAGATCTGCTGCCAAGTACGCGATCAAGCTCCGTACTCTCACCGCGGGGACTCAATGGAATGATGAGGCACTCGCCGCGCATACTGGCATGGTCTCTCTGACACCCTGAAGGATGATCTTGCTACTCATGCCCGGCCTTCCTCCCTGGAGGAACTGATTACTCTCAGTGTGCGTATGGACCAGTGCACCCAGGAACGACGGCATGTGAGACACTGTTCCCGTTCTCTTTCTTCCCCTGTTGTCCCTCACAGGTCGCTCTCTTCGCCTCTCCTGGCATTGGACGCCCCAGAGCCGTTGCAAGAAGGTAGCCAACAACTTCGGGCCGCGGAGAGAATGCGACGCCATCAGAAGGGACTCTGTGGTTCTTTGGAACATTGCCTCCAGAACTGTTCCTTGAAGCCGGGAAACGGGAACACCCAGTAAAAGTAGAGGGGCTTCTACTGGGTACTGTCTCTTCTTGCCCCTTTCTCCCTGAGGATCTCCCAAAGAAGTTTATGCTTCCTGCTACGCTGGAGAGCCCCGACCTCCTACTGAGAGTAAAGACTTTCATTGACCTGGATCTGGCGGTAACTTCCTGGATCAAACCTTCGACTTTGAGAACCAAATTCCTCTGGTCAAGAGAAAAGCACCCATTAGTCTCGAGGTCATCGACGTCACCCGCTCCAGCAGCATTCATCATCTGGGAGTCCATTCCTCTCACTTTGACCTTGGCCGACGGTCATAAAGAGGTAATAGTTTTTGATATCTTCCATTCTCCCATTGTTCAACTTATTTTAGGATTGCCTTGGCTTCAACTCCACAATCCGGTCATTGATTGGACCGGCACCTTGCCTATCCAGTGGCCTTCCTCAGCTGAGCCAGTCTCTACAGCTCCTCCTGTTGCGGTGCTCGCCGGTTTGGATTCCGTTCCTTACAATCTCTTGATTCTCCCAACCGTGTATCATGAGTTCCTGGATGCGTTCAACAAAGTGCAGGCTGAAGTTCTGCCTCCCCATCGTCCATACGATTGTCCTATTGATTTAATTCCAGGGACCATCCTCCCGAAGTCGAAGTCTTATCCTTTGTCCGTTCCAGAAACCGAAGCTATGACGTCTTACATCCAAGAAAACTTGGAGAAAGGATTCATCCGCAATTTTATCTCCCCCGCTTGGGCCGGCTTCTTCTTCGTGAAGAAGAAGGATGGATCGCTAAGACCTTGTATTGACTTTCGCGGACTCAATAAAATCATGGTAAAGAATCGGTACCCCCTTCCCTTAATCTCTGAACTTTTCGATCGTCTCATGGGAGCCTCTATCTTCTCCAAGCTCGATTTAAGAGGGGCCTATAATCTCATTCGTATAAGGGAGGGGGACGAGTGGAAAACCGCGTTTAATACGCGATCTGGACATTATGAGTATCTAGTAATGCCCTTCGGTTTATGCAATGCTCCTGCCGTATTCAAAGAGGTCATGAACGACATCTTCCGGGATGTTTTGGGAACATTTGTTATCGTATACTTGGATGACATTCTCATTTTTTCTAAAAACTTAGATGAACACATTCACCATACTAAACTCGTGCTTTCTAGGCTCCGTGCTAACCGCCTATACGCCAAGATGGAGAAATGTTTGTTCCACCAGACTTCTACTGCCTTCCTAGGCTATATTATCTCTAACCAAGGTTTTTCTATGGACCCAGAGAAATTAAAGTCTGTTCATGAATGGCCGCTGCCAAATTCTCTCAAGGCCGTGCAGCGTTTTCTCGGCTTTGCCAATTATTACAGGAAATTCATCCATAATTTTTCTTCCATTGCTCTCCCCATCACTGCTTGACCAATAAAGGTGCCGACCCCACGTCTTGGTCTCCTGAAGCCATTGACGCATTCGAGTTTCTCAAAAAAGCCTTCGTCTCTGCACCCATCCTACATCACCCGGATACCTCCCTTCCCTTCACATTGGAGGTTGACGCCTCGGATGTGTGAGCCGGTGCAGTTCTTTCTTAGAGACTCTCTCCCCAAGAAAAACTCCATCACTGTGGTTTTTTTTCTTGGAAATTCTCGTCTGCCGAGAGAAATTATGATGTTGGGAATCGTGAGCTTTTAACCATTAAATTGGCTTTTCAGGAGTGGAGGCACCTTTTAGAAGGCACCAAGGAACCTATTGCCATCCTCACCAACCACACAAATTTGCTGTATATCGAGGGGGCTCGACGCTTGGGATCCCGTCAGGCCCGTTGGTCTCTTTTTTTTCCCCGTTTAAACTATACCATCTCGTATATTCCTGGTACCAAAAATATCAAAGCGGACGCTCTCTCTTGCCAGTTCGCCACGGAGAACGAATCTAAGGAATCCACGGAACCGATTCTTCCTGCCAAGTGCATTATCTCTGCCAATAATTTCGATGTGTTGGATGAAATCAACAAAGCCCAGGTTCACATCCCCAGCAGGTTCAGGATACCAGAGGGACACTTATATGCAGCTCCACGGTTTCGTCACAAGATTTTACTTTGGGGACATTCTTCTAGATCGGCCGGTCATCCAGGCTTCAAGAGGACAGCGGATCTTATTAAACGGACATTTTGGTAGCCTAAGATGAACAAGGAAATTTTTGATTTTACTAGTGCTTGTCCGGTATGTGCCCAGAGTAAATCTGCTCATCACAAGCCTTCGGGTCTTCTCATGCCTCTTCCCATCCCGGAGCAACCGTGGAAACACATCTCTATGGACTTCATTGTCGAACTTCCCAATTCTAAGGGAATGAATACCATTCTTGTCGTGGTAGACAGATTTTCTAAACCCTCACACTTTATTCCCCTCAAGGGTCTACCTAATTCTGCTACTTTGGCCGGTATTTTTTCCAAGGAAATTTTCAGATTACATGGCGTTCCCATTTCAATTGTCTCTGACAGAGGTTCTCAATTCATCTCTAAATTCTGGCGTGCGTTTTCCCAGAGACTTGGGTTTTCTCTTCTTTTTTCTTCCGGATATCACCCTCAGACCAATGGTCAGACTTAAAGGATAATCAGACCTTAGAGCAGTATCTCAGATGTTTCGTCTCCGAGTCACAAGACAATTGGGTGGACTTGTTACCGTGGGCTGAATTTGCTATCAACTCTCTTAAAAATGAATCTACACAAGAATCTCCTTTTTTCATCAATTTCGGTTTTCACCCTAGCAGTCTTCCCCTCTCCTCCCCCCCTTCTGGCGTTCCCGCAGTGGACTCCCATGTTACGACCCTTCAGAATTCTTGGAGGAGGATCCTTAAGTCTCTACAAACTGCCGTCTCTAGACAAAAAACTAAGGCAGATTGACGTCGCCAACCAGGTCCTTCGTTCAAACCCGGTGACAGAGTGTGGTTGTCTTCAAAGAATATTAGGCTCAAGACTCCATCTCCAAAGTTATCCCCAAGATTTTTGGGCCCCTTCAAGATAATAGAAAAGATCAATCCGGTCGCCTATCGACTAGCACTGCCTCCCACCATGAGGATTCCTTCCGTATTCCATATATCCCTACTCAAGCCTTTCATCCAGAGCTCACACTTCCCGGATCCTTCCAGAAAACCCAATCCAGTGACTACCCTAGGACAACAAGAGTACGAAATCCACTCTTTAATCGACTCTCGTTGGTCCAGAAACAAACTCCAATTTCTCGTCCACTGGAAGGGGTATGGTCAAGAAGAGCGTTCATGGGTTCCAGCACGTCACATCCATGCTCCCAAACTCCTCCGGCAATTCCATCTGAAATTTCCCCAAAAGCCATGGCTGGATCGCCTGGAGATCGATCCTCAAGTGTGGGATACTGTGACGGTTCAGGGGATTCCTTCCCCTCCATGTGTTTCTGGCACTGCGCTTCCTCCTGCCTCTCATGTCCCTTCCTTGCCTCCCTGTTTTGTTCTCCCTTCCTCCTCCCCATCCGTCCCTCTGCAGCAGCCCCTGATGCTCTCCCGGCGTCTGCGCACGTTCCCCGCAGGGCACGCGCGTCTTCCCAGCCTCCTGTTCCCCTTTACAGTGTTCCCCGATCACGGTCTCCCTCTGCTCCTGCTTCGGTCCCCTTACCTCCTGCAGACCCTCCTCCGGTTCTCCCTCTGCCCTCAGCGGGTGCTCCCGTGGCATGGCGCTCCGCGCGCCTCTTGGCACAGCCTGTGCGCTCACACTCTAACCTTACAGAGGGCGCGCACACACGCTCCTCTTTTAGGCCTTCCCAGACCTCTGGCTTCTGCTCTCATGCTTTACAAGCTATCTCCCTCTCTGCCTCACCTGTCTCCTCCCTCTCTCCTTCTCACCTATCCCTGCTGCCTCTCACTCCACCCATTGCTCCTCCTCTCTCTCCCATTGGTGTTCCCTCCTTTATAACCCCTGTCTGTCCTCTCACTCATTGCTCTGCATTGTTCTTTGTAACCTCTGTGTGTGCAGTCCTATGCTTGGCTCTCCTGTGTTTTCCAGCTTCTGTTCCTGCTCCTGTTTACCCTTGGATCTGCCTGGTTTGACCTCTGCTTGTACTGGATTACCCTGCTCTCTCCTGCCCTTGAACCCTGCTTACGGATACGACCTTGCTGACTTCTGTCATCCCTGGACTCTGGCTTACGGACATTACTATCCTGCTCTCTAACACCCCTGGACTCTGGCACACGGACATCACTATCCTTACTCTGAAACCCAAGGCATTGCAAGTATACCTAACCTTCTTTCTACAGGCCCGGCAACGCCATACCACACTCCGGGCACGCCCTCACTGCTGTGGGTGCGTGATAAAACCCTTCCCACCTCAGTAGTGGGGACTGGCCAGGTCTGCGGGCATACAGGCGTTACACCGTACAAAGATAATATTATAATATGGCGTCGATTCATCGACGACATTATATGTGTCTGGGATTGGGATCTAAATTCTGTGGAATCCTTTATGCAATATATAAATAATAATGATAAAAACTTTGCCTTTACTTATGTAGAGAATCAAAAGGAAACAAACTTCTTAGACCTAAAACTCATGGTAACTAAGGAAGGGAAGGTGATCAAAAAAACGTATTTCAAAGAGGTGGATGCCAATAATCTATTATTGGCATCAAGCAATCATAAAAAAAGCTGGATCCAAAACATTCCGGGAGGCCAGTTTATCAGATTAAAAAAGAATTGCAGTCTGAATGAAGATTTTGAAGAACAAGCAAATAATTTGCGCTCGAGAGTTCTAGAGAAGGGTTATTCCCCTCAGAAACTAGATGAAGATATAAAAAGAGTCATGAAATTGGAAAGGAGCCAAATGTTAGCACCAAAAAAAAAAATATAAAAAACACTTTTACTGATGGTGATTTTGTAAGTGTACCTTTTATTACGAATTTCAACTCAATAACTACATAGTCCTCAGTGCGTTTGACTGGGTTCTCTGAGGCTATCCGCCTGTATGGTTGCTCCCTGCTGTCCTGTATCGCAGCTGCTTCTAAGACTTCGGCTTGAGCTATGGCGGCGTCCTCCTCTTTGCTTAGAGCTTCTAGATCCGCGTCCAATTCGGCCTTACTACGTGCAGCGGCAGCGGCATTGGCAGCGGTGGCAGCGGCATTGGCAGCGGCGGCGGTGGCAGCGGCATTGGCGGCGCTCTGCTCCTCCTCTTCTATGCGCGCTCTTTCTGCCCTTACGGCAGCCTCTCTCCGACCATATTCGGCCCTGGCACGTGCGGCCTCTGCGGAGGCTTGCGCCTTGGTAGCACTTGCGCTGGACGCGTTAGATTGCGCTGATCTTGCTGACCGTGATGAGTGACTGGATGTGCTGGAGCGCTGTGATGCAGTTTCCAGCAAAAGGTCTTTTCTCTGGTTTTCGGCCTCAGTGATAGTGGTCTGAACGAAGCCGTCGTGTATGCAAACCTTTAAAGCGCGTTTTGTGTGGCCCACATATTGAGAGCCGCAAGGGCACTCAATCAAATATACTATGTGATTGGTATCCTGAAACTAGGGTCACGTTTGAAGTATGAATAGCTTCAGTTAGCTTTAGCTCATGTATTCCCTATTTCAAAGCATCACAAGTCCTTAATGTCTTTCTTAACTTTATTGCAGAAGTAGAAAACAACATGTACTTGTAGGTGTAGTGTGAGTAGAGAGTGCTTCTCTATGTGGAATACTTCTATGAGGTGGACTACGGTAAGACAGAAAGGCGTGCTCCCTGGATTCGTTTCCCAGCTATTTGGATAGCAGGTTGAGCTCTTCCCTTGCTGAGAAACCCAGGCTGTTGATTGCGTCCTTGAACGTGAACTTCCATGTCCGGTAGTTGTCAGGACGGTCGTCAAAGTTGGTGTTACCATGTGACGCCGGATCATGTACTTGGCCATGTCTGTCAGGCCTGAGGCATCGGCGTGTTAGTCACGTTCTGAGGTAGTTGCTGGGAGTGTCCGTGCGGTCGCCTCTTTCTTGACGTGGCCACGTGATGACTGCTGGTCAGTGTGAGGGGCTGTGTTCTCCCGTGCGGGTGTACCTGGATTGCGAGCCTGTTGTAGTGCATCCGTGTGCGCGCTGGCGTGTGGATCACTGTTGCGGTTATGGCTATCTCAGGCAGCATGTACCATTGAAGGAACAGCGTCTTCTCCTCGTGGACCCAGCAAGTCTTCGGTGTCTGTGGAGTCACTCTCAATTACAAAGTTTCAGCATAAAATAAACTACTGTAAATATGCACCATATAACAATCTTGAATATACCTATATTCTGCCAGCCTAAATTCAACATGATATCTTCAGCAATTCAAGCTACTGTAATAGAATATGACAATTGACAATTACCCAGCTGTACACTAACTTTAAATCAAGGCTTATTCAAAGGTGTGCAAGAATATATTACCAAACTGTCTGAAAAGTAAAGTAAGAATAGAAAGACGAAAAACAAAATAATATATCATAATTCAAAATTCTAACTCTTAGCCTAACATAAAGGAAAAATAAGTATTTTTTAATCTCTATCTATAGAACAAACATATGGGGTGTGCGCAAGACCGTTTTTTTGTCCGGAGTGTATTGCGGTATTTTAGCGCTTGTAATATTAGCATTTTATTATCGCTGTCTGCAATACTGCAATACCGTCTAAAAACTCAGGGGGGCGTTCGCGAGCTGTTGTCTTCGAAGTCTAATACTTTAGCAGTTCAACCTACGTCAGTACACAGTCTGCGTGTGCGCGCGCAGTAATTGTAAATTTGCATATTAATACATGCATTTGTAGTGCTGTATGTCTCATTTGAAAATTGTTAAAACGCATAAGCGTGTGCTGTAACAGTATCACATTTCGGCATATACAGCGCTCTCCCCTCGCTCGCCCCCGCACACACACAGGATAATTTATTGCACTGCAGTATTTCAACTTCTTATCTCATTTACAGTGCAGTACACCTCTCCCACACCAATCCTTTGAATGTGTGTCTTTCTGGTTTCAATCACATTCCTGCTTGATAGCAGATGATTACTGCGCATGCGTCTGCAAATTCACCACTGCTTGCTTGCGAAGTCCAAGAGTGAGTGACCAAAAAAAAAAAAAAAAATTTTTCTCCTCATTTTTTATTTTTATTTTCTCCACAAAAGCCTGCCTAAACCATCTTGATATTACGATATTCAATCTGTGCTGTAGCTTTTGACTGCGACACTGCGTTTGACTGCACATGGTTGATTTGTGTGCTTTTTATGTACTGTATTTGGGGGTGTAGGGATTAAATTATTATGATGATCTGCCTTTTGAAATTATGTCATTTCTTTGAACTGCAGTACAGCTAATCCTTCATGCAGCTGTACCCTGTACCCCCCTCCCCCACGTACACACACAAGGCTCACTCAAGGATTTGAAACTCTTATCGACAGACACCTCTACAGAGTCATTCATTTTCTGAAGCTTGCCATTGTGTTTTTAATCCATCCCTAGCCGAGCGTCACCTCACTGCGCCTGCGTGTAATCCTCTTTGGTATGGGAGCTACAGTACAAAGGTGAAGATTACTGCGCATGCGTCGGTAAATTCACCACTGCTTGCTTGCGAAGTCCAAGAGTGAGTGACCAAAAAAAAAAATATATATTTTTTTCTCCTCATTTTTTATTTTTATTTTCTCCACACAAGCCTGCCTAAACCATCTTGATATTACGATATTCAATCTGTGCTGTAGCTTTTGACTGCGGCACTGTGTGTTTGACTGCACATGGTTGATTTGTGTGCTTTTTATGTACTGTATTTGGGGGTGTAGGGATCAAATTATTATGATGACCTGCCTTTTGAAATTATGTCATTTCTTTGAACTGCAGTACAGCTAATCCTTCATGCAGCTGTACCCTGTACCCCCCTCCCCCACGCACACACACAAGGCTCGCTCAAGGATTTGAAACTCTTATCGACAGACACCTCTACAGAGTCATTCATTTTCTGAAGCTTGCCATTGTGTTTTTAATCTGTCCCTAGCCGAGCGTCACCTCACTGCGCCTGTGTGTAATCCTCTTTGGGATGGGAGCTACAGTACAAAGCTGATGATTACTGCGCATGACTCGCCCACCCCCCCCCCAACCGTTTGAGGCTTTGTTTACGGTAACGCATTTGCAAATCCCTTCTCGAATTTGATATGTAAATCTGATTTGCACAGCACTGTGAGAATTGAAAGTTAAAAAAAACATTATCTGATTCATGTTGTTGATGCAGTAAATTACCACTTTTTGTTATTCTTTCTTTTTCTTTGGTGTAGGTGAGGGGGGGTTGTTGTCAATGATTATGATTTTCATGAATGTAAATAAATATTTATTTTATTTTATCAGGAAAAAAAAAAAATATAAAAATAATCATGAATAATACAAAATGCAATCTTTATTAAGTTCTTCTGTCAGATGGAAATTGAGGGCCGGTGGATAATCATGAATAATGCACATTGATAATAATATTAATTAATAATATATAGTAATATCATTTTTCCCGTCTTTATCTTCTTCCTCATTCTGTGTACAGTACAGTAGTTCATTGAGAGAGGAGAGGTTTTGTGTACATCATGACTGCAGTTTAGATACTGTACACTTAACTGTACAAACAGTTCACAGACTTTACACGATACCCCCCCTCTCCCCCAGGCCATCCTTTTTTTCTGAAAAGACAAGAAAACAAAAAATTAGTGCAGTTATGTGCATACTTTATTATGGCATTGTGTGCTATGTACTACTGTCAAACTACTCTATACTGGAACTACTGTATACTGTGACTACTGTTAAATACTTTGTAACCAGATGGCTGGTGCTGCTCTCTCTGGAAAGAAAAAAATTGAGCAGTTACTGTAGGTGCATACTGTATTATGGCATTGTGTACTGCAGGGGGGCGCAAACTTTTTTCCCTGCGCCCCCCTGACGGCTGTCCCCTCGCTCCCGCGCCCCCCCCAACCCCAACTTACCCGCGCTCCGGCGTAATGACGTCACGTTGCCATAGCAACGTGACGTCACATGACCTCGCAGCGTCATTTTGACGCCGCGTTGCCATGGCGCCGCAGGGAGGAAGCCGCCGGAGCCACGGTAAGTCAGGTTTACAGAGGCCCTGCAGCTCCCCCGGCACTTAATTTAAGTGCCTTCGGGAAGCGCGCGGGGCCTCTGTAAACCCCGCGCCCCCCGTCGGCAGTGTCGCGCCCCCCCTGGGGGTCGCGCCCCACAGTTTGCGCACCGCTGGTGTACTGTATAGCTACTCCATATTTTACTACAGTATGCAGTTAGTACTGTCAAACTAGTGTATACTGGAACTACTGTATACTCTGACTACTAGGAAAATCTGTGCCATACTTACCTGTATCATACTGTACTTACAATACTACAGTACAGTACTATACCATACTACCTTCCTGATGCCTGCCCATTACACGCAATCACAATAGGCAACACAGTCGCAATATGGTCAATATATTTATTGCATTGTTCCACGGTGAGTACATCGTTCCAAAAACTCATTATGGCTTGCGCCAACTCATCCTTTTTGGAGGGTTTCACAACTTTTCGGATATGATCCTTCAGCTGATGCCAGACCATTTTGATGGGATTGAAGTCTGGCGATCTGTCATTGGAGGGGGAAAAAAAGGACAATTAGTTTAAGAGATACAGTACACAGTAAAAACAGTGGGAAAAAATGAGACATGGTTACCGCACTTACTCCGCTGGCATCTTCACCCAGTTGATACCGTGCTCAAGGATATGCGTGGTTGACGCGGTGTGCTTCGGATCGTTGTCCTGGTAGAAACGGTGACCATCCGGGAACTCATGTGTGATGCATTCCACAATCTCAAGCACAATTTTCTCTTGGAAGAAAGCTTTATTCATGATTCCTATAACAAGAAAAGAAAAGTGCTCAAAAAACTGCACACTAGTACAGTACAGTGCGTAAGGCACAAGCGTGTGACATACATTTTACTGTACCTTCCAAGATGACGGTTCATCCTGGTCCACGCCTAGAGATGGCACCCCACACATGCATCTTCACTGGGTGTTTTGGACGCAGCTTCATAGATATGCAACCTTTTTTGTGGAATGCAAAGGTGCAAATCTCTCCAGCGATACAGTAGACTCGTCAGTGAAGATGCAATCCTGGAAAGTTTCTCCACTCTCGATCCATGCCTGGGCCTGGACCACTCTCTTAATCTTGTTAACGTTCCTTATCATAGGGTATGCTCTGTAATGCCAAGGAATAAATAATTTTAGAGGTACAGTACAGTTTCTTAACCAACACTTTTACCTCCTGTACTGTCCAGTACTAACCTCACACGTCCATATTTCCATCCAATTCTGCGTCTCATCTTCTTTATGCTGGTCTCGGATACAGTGAGATTGTGATTTTTCTGCAGAGTGTATTTGACACTTAATGCACTCTTCTCATCATTATCTTCACTTATTTTGTCGACCAGAAGAGTTGTCTCCCTACAATGTACAGAAAAACAACAATTCGGTAAGTTACAGTGCAGTAGGCCACAAGCACAGCACATCATTTGCAGTAAAAATAGTATACAATGAGATAGATCTACAAATATATTGTTCTATTAATATGCAGCAATATACTGTAAACAAAATATATACTGTTGTTATAAAAATATACAGAAATAACTATAAAATTAGAGAGATCTACATAATATATTGTTCTATTAATATTGTTATGGATTACAGGTAGCATATATAGTATAATTATATGTCTTAGTACAGTTTAGAGCATATTGTCAGAATGTTAGCTTTTTCTTGCCTTAGAAATAAGGTTTGTTTTGCTAAGAAGTGGACAGGATGTTGGTACACAGGGACTTACACATTGAAAGCAGAAGTGGATCAAGTAAACACGCTGTGGTCACGCTGTGGTCACGCTGTGGTCAAACTGTAAATGCTGGTAACACACGTCAGTAGCCACAGAAGATGGTCACATATCACATGTCAGACATGTACGCAGTAAACAATAGACACAATATAAGTCAGCGTGACACCATATTAAATCAGAACCAAAGTGGGAAACCACACTGAGACGAGACCTAAATTAGACTGGCGTGACCTATCATAATATCTTTGGGTTCGTGAGTATGACAGGCATACTAACTAAATAATCTCTGCATAGTGTGGATTGTTAGCTCACTGTTAGCTGTTAGCTTAAAAAGTTAGCTTGTTATCTTTGTAATTTTGCTTGTGATATTTCTGGTTATTTTTGTTGTAATACAATAAACAACAAACTTTATCTTATACAAACTCTGAGTGACCTTTCTTTACAATAATCTCACAATACCCCTCTTAGGGTGTGAATCTGAGAGTCTACAAGTGAAACATCGTGATTCCCGACGCTGCCCTGCGGTGTACTTTGGCCAGCCTGCTGTCTCCTTTTATACTGTAACAAAATACAGTGTTTCTAGAATGTACAGTACTGTCCAGGCATACTGTACTGTATACTGTAGGCATGCACAGTACTGTACATCACAAGAGTATTAAAACAATACATGCTGTACGGGTATAGAATACACAGTATAGAATACACATATGTACTCGAATACATGTAGAATAAATGCATATTTTTTATTTTCTCGGGTTTATTATACAGTATATATAAAAAAAAGTATTGTATACGGTCTGAAAACATCAGCATACTGTTTCAGGTATTCTATCCTGATCAATAACAATGGCCACAAAACTGTAGACTCCGGTACGTGTTTTTTTAAATCCGATTCAGCAATGTGCAGGCATTGTTACACAAAGCGATATTATCCATCGAAATCCCTTCATTTGCCATTTTCCGCATGAGATGACAAAGTTTTCTTTTCTGAGAAAAACAAAAGTAAAAGTTTTACTGTAATGGTCAGTCCCCTGTTCACATGCGCATGCGCCTACCGTCGATGTGATGACACGCATATGCGTTTCAAGAATGTTCCAATGCGCATGCGCCTAGATTTTCACCAATTGTGCAGTATCTACTGTAGAAGCCGCTCAGCCAATGATATTGCTTACAGGAGAATCGCTTGACTTTTGAATCGCACTGATATTGATATTTTCAAAATTAAAAAAACAGAATATAATACGGCAATATTACTCACCATAGAATTTCCCAATCAGCTGGCGCCGGGCCACTGAGAGTCCCGTATTCTTGATCATACAGTCGTTGACAGGTGACAGCGGGACTACTACACCTGTAGTCAGCTGATGAGGCTGGAAATCGCTTAGGTACATGCAAGCTTGCTCGAAACTGTATGCAAAATCCGGCACAGGCTGCAGGTATCCGTGCATGGACAGACAGCAAGGGTTGTCACTGACGGTCGGACCGTTATTGGAAGCCGGTGGTGGTGCTTGCGCATTGCTTGCCAGCGACTGACGTTTCTTACTTGGTTTAAACACGACCTTTCGCCTTTTGCCATCTGCATGATCATAGATACGGGAAAACCCGGTGATACACACCAATACCCTCCAATAAAATCGGGATCAATACGACAAAAACATGGATCGCTACATAACATTTTCCTTATTGCACGCTTCCACACATGAGGATCTGGGGAAAATTTGTAAAAGTCATAGTTTTCGATAAAATACAGATAAATTTGAACAACTGTTGCCATCTTATCATCTGTTGCATTAATCGCGGCCCATATAAAATAAGAGTATATTCTGTCGGGTTTTTGGAACACGGGCTGTACTTGTGCACTCATGGCGGGAATCTCTGGACAATAACCAGACCAGAAACTAGTGCTTGTCATTCTTTAATATGTAAAGCCTAAATTGATACATTATTGTAACCTCTTCCTTCAGTCCCAAGGCCAATATACAATAGACCACTGTGGTATCTTTCTTAAACGAAACACCTGCAAGTCGACACATTACTGAAGCACATGCGCATTACAATTCATGAATATCTGTCATCTGGCGGATTCGCGAAGAATTGCAACCAATTAAATCCGAACCATTAACAATAAAGACATCAACCGTGCATCAACCATGGCTGTGAATGCAACATGAATGCGGTATGAATGCGATCAGAATGCGGCATGAACGCGGTGAAGTGCGTGGCATTCGAAAAAAAATCCTGGAAAAATGCGGTGATGTTGGAGAATAAAAGGGGCCGCAGCTGTACGTGTCACGTAAGTGTCTTACTGTAAAAAAAATATATTATAATGCAATACTGCAGTATGCAAAGTGACAGAACAGAGTTGATACTGTAATTACTGTGCCGTAGTTAGGACAGTACAGGTAAAGTGTTGTACTGAACACTACTGTTCTGTAGGTAAAAGCGTGGTTTTACGGTACCTGTCAAATTCTTGCTTGTCATTACAGAGCATATCCAATGACAAGGAATGCCAACAAGGTAAAAAGAGTAGACCAAGCATGGGCATTGATCGAAAGTGGCGACACTTTTCAGGATGTCATCTTTTCTTATGATACAACTGTAGCTCTTGAGATATTTGCCACTTTTGCATTCCACAAAAAAGGAAGCCTATCTCTGAAGCAGTGTCCAAAGGCACCCAGTGAAGATGCATGTGTGGGGTGCAATCTCTAGACATGGACCAGGATGCATAATCATATTTGAGGGTAAAATAATGCACAAAGTCACATGTTGTAGCCTTGTGCACTTTATAGTACAATTCTGTACCCTAATGTTAATTTTTAACGTAATTTTTCTTCTCTTATTCCAGGAATCATGGACAAAGTATTTTTCCAAGAGCAAATAGTCACCCGTATTGTTGAATACATTAGGCATGATTTCCCATCTGGTGGTCACCGGTTCTTCCAGGATAATTCCCCTAAACATATAGCCTCTTTTGCCTATATTCTTGCGAGCGGTATCAACTGGATTAAGATGCCACCGGAGTAAGTGCTCCAGTGTACATGAACTTTTTCTCGTTGTTTTAAACTGTTTTAATCTGTTCAACTAATTCGCCATATTTCCCCCCTCCCATTCCAGATCACCAGATTTGAACCGCATAGAACTAGTGTGGCATGTGCTGAAGGATCATATCAGAAGGTTGTTAAACTATCAAAAAGGAGGAATTATACAAGGAATAAAGAGTTTCTGGAATGACATACTGACTGTACAAAGATGCAACAACTACATAGACTATATTAGCAGCATTTTGTCCGTTCTTTTAGAGCGTAAAGGGAATGTCACGGCATGTAGTAAGGTACAGTACTGTGCTGTACTCTAGTAAGGTAAGTACAGGTACAGTAAATATAGTACAGGTAAGTATAGTATTGACTATAACCTGATTAAATGTTAGCCTTCTATTAATGGTAATTGAACGTTAACCATTTTATGTCTGCACTTACTCTCCATTTTATATATACTTAATTATACACAGAACTGTATGTATAGTATCTGTATTAGACGTGTCTATTACCTTTTATTTTTGAAAATTCATTATAATTTACATGTACGGCAAGTTTTAGTTTATTTGTTTTGTGTGGCTTTCAGTAGTGTTAACCAGTCAAGACCTTCAATTCACTAATCTTGCAGGCATTTTTCTTTCTTTCACACATGCAGCACTACTGGAAGGGAGGGGGGGGTAATGTCCAAGCAAAGTGTACTGTTTGCATAATAACAGTCAATAGGTTGTCCTAATTCCCCCCTCTCTCAATGACAAAAGAACTCCACGGTCGATTACACCGGCAGAGGTGACTCGCTAAACCCCATGGAATTAAAAAACACAATAGCCAAAACATGGTATGTGTCTTTGTGTGTGAATGTACTATTGTGAGTTTGGGGTGGTTGTGGGTGGAGAGTTGCAACTAAATTAGTCTGTCTTGGTCTTATGCTGTGATGAGCCTACAGAATTAAAGTTGAAAGAAATAATTTGAACTGTTGTAAAATACAATAAAAGTTATGACTTTATATTTTATATTTTTGTCACATTGGAAGTAGCTTTGGACATCTTTGTTTGTTTTTTGTTGTATACATTTAGCCACGTCCACTAGCACTCCTTTTGACACTTATATGCATATATATTATGTGGTAATGGTTGGGGTTTCTCAGAGCTTGTTGGGAATCTGTGTATTTTGTTAACTGTGTGCAGCTGGTCTCAGCTGCTTATGGGAGGGTAGTGGCCCCTCCCCCCAATGGTTTAAGCTTGGCCCACCCCACTTTCCAAGTTGGCAGGTTAGATTCATTTGCCAGGTTACGACAGATTCAATTATACAGGTAAATAAGAATTTTAACCCATGTGAGTGTTAGGACCTGCTACAGTCATGCCTTGTAAGTGGCAGCAGGCTTAAGACGCTTTGGCCAAAGGGTTCAACTAAATGACCCTTTTACAAGAGATATATAGGTATTGCACTGTGAATTTTTGTCACATTGGAAGTAGCTTTGGGCATCTTTGTTTGTTTTTTGTTGTATACATTTAGCCACGCCCACTAGCACTCCTTTTGACACTTATATGCATATATATATTATGTGGTAATGGTTGGGGTTTCCCAGAGCTTGTTGGGAATCTGTGTATTGTGTATTGTGTATTACAAAGATGCAGAAAGACGTAAAAGCAAAAATATAACATAGAACAATATAATACTATTTAATACAATACAGTGCCACATACTGACTTAGATCAGCTTGCTTTTGGGGCTATGCATCAGTTAGTGATATGAGGGATTTTTTTTAGAGCAGCTATGGGAGGAGATTCTTAGAGCAATAGTATAACTAGATGTTTTCAATTTGCAAAGAAATTGCCTTGTAAAAGAGGA
This sequence comes from Ascaphus truei, assembly GCF_040206685.1. Classification (NCBI taxonomy): domain Eukaryota; kingdom Metazoa; phylum Chordata; class Amphibia; order Anura; family Ascaphidae; genus Ascaphus; species Ascaphus truei. The sequence continues at coordinate 487,302,083 of NC_134483.1, read as the reverse complement.
ATACTGTATGTCAAAACATGCCATTAAACACATGGCACTGTGTTTTTTAATCTTTTATTTATAAAAGGCTGAAACGTTAGAATGTGAGCACAAAAAGTATCTTGGTTAAGAGCAGAAACATTGTACAGATACCATCAGAAATTTGAAATGTTCATTTTGTTAATGTTTCAGTACAGTATGTTTTATTTTATGTCTCTTCCACAAAAAATATAAATAGACAAATTATACTTCATTAATAATATGCAGTGCATTTTATCTTGACAAGCAAGTCTTTTTATGTATGCTGTTATTCAACTTGCATTTCTGTTACTCTTAATTAAAGTACAGATACAATCCACTTTCTAAACCTATCTGTTCAATTCATGTTCTAAAAAAAGTTAAATATATATATATATTCTTGAAATATGCAGAGAGAATGTATACCAAAAATACTTACGGTCTACTGCAGTAATACAAGATCTATTATCAGCTGGCTGCTGGTAAAATGATTATCCTGAGTCCACAAAAAGGAAAACCTCCCAGGCATTTCTTTTTCTTGCCCTTTACAGAAAAAAAGTATTTATATATAGAGTCTGGATCTGGGCTGATTTTGAAAGATGATATAAAAATAGCTCATGTAAGTGTAAATTAATCTAGTCACAGTACAACTAAATCTCCAGAGCATCAGTTAAACTTTCAAAAAGATGCAATGTAAGGAAATCCCTGGTGCCTGGTTTCTGAATCTCATTCCACATGTAGAATACAACCAGAATAACTATACATTTACACTTCTAACACACTACAGTATTTTCGAAATGTGCAAACACATTTTTGTCACTATGCTGTATCATTTATACGATTCAAAGTTTTCTTTTCAGATTTTATGTTTTATTATATGTAGCAAATATACAGCATGTGACTTTCTAATTATGAAAATAATTATTTCAATTCAATGCTTTCCTCTATAACCAATAGCAGTGTTTAAGTGGGTATTTATTAATGCACAGTAAGGCTGATTGGGCATTATTGCATGGAAATTCCAAGGGGTCTGTGTACATATTAAGGCAATTTGACAACAAATCAGGGTATTTTCACCCTACACTTAAATTATTCTTTTCCCTTTCTCAAAAATTATCCCTGTCTGCCCTAGCATGCACCTATGGGAGTGCGAGTGGGAGGAGTTGGGAAAGCGTTACATGGTGCACATATCATAATAATAAGATGTATCACATTCTGTACCTCTCTGCGCCATTATTTTTACCATTTTTTGCCACAAATAAACTTCCATATCCGAAATGAAGTCAGTCTAACATTGTGCATCAGATGTAAGAACCTGATTTATACACCATCTTTTCAACTCCTACTCTTATCCTCCAATACCTAGGAACTCTGTCCTCCTACCTCTTTCCCTGCCTCTCATTATGCCCTCCCTATTTGCTATTTTCTCACTCCTTTGTCAAATGTTCTCTTTTCACCAACTTCCCCACTCCCCTCCTGCCCACATTTACCTTGCTCCTCCCCTCCACCTATGCATGTGCCCATACACTGCACCACTATTTACATACCTCCTTCCCAAGAACTTCTACAACCTCAATAAAAAGCACCCCCAATCTGCTCTCACCCACGCCTCCATGTCACCTCTTTCCCTGTTAAAGGTATTAACCCATCTAATTTAATACCGACCAACTTTAAATTCAAATAGCAAAACAAGCATCCCAATAGCTTTGACTCATGGCTACTATCCCACAATCAGTCACACCTACCAATTATTGTGGCCAAGCACTACCAAATACTGCACTTATTCCCTCACCTGCGGTCTATGTAAATTGCACAACATACCACTTAGATTGTAATCTCTCCGGGCAGGAATTTCCTTTCCTATTGTCTGACTTTGCTGTGTTTTCTGTATTATAATTCCCTGTAATTTATTGTCTTTATGAAGTGCTGAGTACACTTTTGGTGCTATTTAAATAAAGATATACATACATACATACAAAAAATATGAATGGCACCCTGGAGACCACCAACTTTCGAAAAGCAACAGCCACGCACAACTATCTCCAGGCAGACTGCTACCACCCATATCCTCTGGTGAAGGGTATCCAAGTAGGTCAGTATCTTCGTTTTAGATGCAACTGCTCAACTGAAAGGAAATTCAAATATCAAGCAGACCTAATGAAAAAAAGATTCCTGGCACACGGTTATAGTAGAAACCTTCTGAAAAGGGCATACAAGAGAGCTCTAACCACATCTAGAGATCCTCTCCTACAATCCATTAACATCTGTGCACAACCGCAGGAACAAAACATCAGATTATAATGACAAAATGGAAAGAGATGATAACAAGTCTACAGAAACACTGGCACATCCTGCTCAATGATTAGGAAATGATACAGGCATCCTTAAAGAACATCCGTATATAGTGTGGAAATGAGCTAGTAACATTAAAGGTCATGTGGTATGTAACCATTTATTTAAAAATCAACAGAATACAAATAGCTGGCTTAAAACCAGACAAAAGGATCGTTTAGGTGCTGATCATATAAAGCGTGTGAATACATGGCAAGAAGTAAGAAATTCAGAAACTGGAATAATTCACAGACCTCCATTCAAGATCAGTTCATTAACTGTAACTCTACAGGGGTGATTTATATGGCAACATGTCAGTATGGCCTCAAATATTTAGGCAAGACCCAAAGACAACTGAGCATACATGTCCTGCAACATGTGGGGTTAATTAAAAATGTACTGGGTACAGCAATATCCAAACATGTACGAGAATAACACTCAGGCAATACCAAGGTACTATGTCACGGTAGTGCTGCCCGCAGATCAGACCCGTCCCAAGACTGAGGTGGAAAGTATAATACCACGCACCCACAGCAGAGGGGCGTGTCCGGAGTGTGGTAGTAGTTGCCAGGCCAGGAGTCTTTAGTAAGCGAACCAAAGGTAGAAGAATCGTGGTGATTGCCGTAGCCGGGGGTCGAGGGTGCCAGAGGTCCGGGAGATAGAGGAGCGAGCCGAGATCGAAGGGCGGAGAGAGACTGCGTCGTGAGGAGTAAGCCGGGGTCCAGAGCCAGAGGAGGAGTAGAAAGCCAAACCGGGTCAAACCTGAAGAATACGAAGAACAAGAGCACACACGAATACTAGCCCAACTAGCAGAAGCTATGCAGAGCAATAATTCCCAGGGAGAACAGGGGTGATATAAGTGGAGGGACCAATCAGGCTTAACCCCTTAATCACCTTTGCGGTTATTATCTGATAAGGTGTTTAAGGGGTTAATTGATATCTGAATGTACTTGCAATGTATTGGCTTTGTATTGGCAATGTATTTTGTGGACAAGACAAGGATTTTGCTGGCGACGGACAGTTCGCATTGATGAGGTCAGTAGTACTTTATTTATTTGTATATGCTAGTTAATGTTTTTAATAATGGGCAATTAATCTATTATCCATATCTGGATAATAGTTATTTTGCACATTATTGTACTGTAGGTGTTGGGGGGAGGATGTATGTATTGAATGTATAGGCCAGGTTTATTTTTTTTACATTCAGGGTTGGTTCCGTGGTTCTGCGTGGGACCTCTGGAGACCACCTGTGGTATCTTCGGGTATCCCAAGGGTATCAGGCTGGTGGTTCCACGGGTGACACATGCAGGGATGACGATGTGTGGTCCCACTTCTGTGGGGGCACCGCCGACCCGTAGTCTGCGGGGATGATGATGTGTGGTCCCACTTCTGTGAGGGCACCACCGACCCGTAGGTGCGGGGATGATGTGTGGTCCCACTTCTGTGGGGGCACCGCGGACCCGTAGTGAGCACCCGTGAGTTCCCCAGACCCCCGAGGGAACCATCCGAGGACCCGCAGACACTTGTGGGTCTGACCCGGGGATCCCAGACATCCGCGGGCCTACCGTGGGGACCCAATTGTGGCCCACGGTGACCCAAGGAGACCACCTGGGGGCCATGGTGCTGGCGGGATCCACCAGCAGGCCTCCAGAACCTGTGTAAAAAGGGCTGCTGGTAAACTGTAGGTCTGTCCAGGTGCCCCGCCAGCCCACCGGGGACTCGCGTGGGGCTGCGTTATGAACCCTGTATGTAAAAGAATAAATCTTGTATTTATGGGGGGGCACAGGGGGTGGGTAATGTATTTAATAAATAGAATGCTGTTTATTGTGGGTCACTGTATTGTTTTTATTGTGGTTACTGGGGGTGGGGGGGGGGTGTTTCCCCAACGGTATGTGGGTAGGCCTCCCTTGTGGGTAGTGGGTGGGTGGTTAGGCCTCACGGGTGGGGGGGTTAGTGTGGGAGGGTATGTAGGCGTCCCGAGTGGTGAGTGAGGGTGGGTTAACCCCTTAATGACTTTAGAGGTTAATAACCGCTATGGTGATTAAGTGGTTAGGGGACATTACTTTGTATGTTTTAATTTTTGTCTCTGTTTTGCAGCAAGCAGCGGAGGGGCCATGGGTAGTGGGTGTGGGTGTGTTATTTACACGGGATCCCCCTCCCCACATTTACATACAGTACACTGCACTCACAGAAACACAGGCCAGGCAGATTTTACTGACACACTAGGGGGAGGGGGGCTTACACAGATTTGTCAAAGCAGGGAAGCTTAGCAGACACAATAGGTAGGGGGAGGGTTTTTTACATAGATTACAGTGAAGGCAGGGAAGCTTCACACACAATAGGGGGAGTTTTTTTTACATAGAATACAGTGAAGGCAGGAGGTTTAAAACACACAATAGGGGGAGTTTTTTTTACATAGATTACAGTGAAGGCACACAATAAAAATATGTATGTCATGTATTTATTGTTTATGTATTTTAAATACACAAGGGGTGTACTGTATGTTGTTTATTGCAATGTTTATTGGGGGCAAATCAAATGTCCCCAATAAATATGCTATTCTGCCTTCATTGCCTTAGCGGCTATCAGCTAAGGTAATGAAGCAGCATTTCTGTATTTTTAATTATATTGTGCAGGAGCAGGGGGTCCCCTGAGCATTAATTTCTGGCTCAGGGAACCCCCTGCTCACTGTACAATATTATTAAAATACAGAAATGCTGCTTCATTACCATAGCACATATCCGCTAAGGTAAGGAACGAGTGTTTATTTATATATGTTTTTTATTCATACTGTACATGTGCAGAGGGTCTCCGGAGATGAACAGCGTTGGTTTCAGGTCCGGGGACCCCCTGCTCCCCGAGATACAGGCCCCTTTAGGGGGTGCCGGTATCCCTCTGCTTGGGTTACTGGCCGCGGTCACGTGATCGGGACCTTTAAACCAAGCAGAGGGATACCGGCACCTCATAAAGGGGGCTGTATCTCGGGGAGCAGGGGGTCCCCCGACCTTAAACCAATGCGGTTCAGCTCCGGAGACCCCCTGTACATGTACACTATAAATAAAAATGTATTTCAAATGTATTTATTTATAGTCATTTATTTATTTATATTTATTTATTTATTTTTTGGCGGCTGCTGTGTGTGTATTTTTTTTATTGTGGGTAGTGGGGGTGGGTGAAGGGGGTATTAGCCCCAACGGTGGCTGTTTAGGGCTTGCGGGGGGTAGCGGGAGGGCTTAACCCCTTCATGACCGTAGCGGTATTAACTGCTACGGCCGTGAAGGGGTTAAGTGCACCTGCAACCCCCCTGCAAGTCCTAAACTCACACCAAGGGCCAAATACCCCCTTCACCCACCCCCGCTACCCACAATAAAGCGGGCACGGTGAGTTAACCCCTTCATTGCCTTAAGCGGCTATCCGCTATGGTAATGAAGCAGCATTTCTGTATTTTTAATAATATTGTGTAGGAGCAGGGGGTCCCCTGAGCATTAATTTCTGGCTCAGGGAACCCCCTGCTCACTGTACAATATTATTAAAATACAGAAATGCTGCTTCGTTACCATAGCACATAGCCGCTAAGGTAAGGAACGAGTGTTTATTTATATATGTTTTTTATTCATACTGTAGATGGGCAGAGGGTCTCCGGAGCAGAACCGCTGTGGTTTCAGGTCCGGGGACCCCCTGCTCCCCGAGATACAGGCCCCTTTAGGGGGTGCCGGTATCCCTCTGCTTGGTTTACAGGCCGGGGTCACGTGATCGGAACCTTTAAACCAAGCAGAGGGATACCGGCACCTCATAAAGGGGGCTGTATCTCGGGGAGCAGGGGGTCCCCCGACCTGAAACCAATGCGGTTCAGCTCCGGAGACCCCCTGTACATGTACACTATGAATAAAAATGTACAGTACTGTATGTTAGGGGTTATAGGGGTTGTTGTTATACAGTATATATATATATGTATATATATAAATACTGCATTACAATTCATGAATTTATGCCATCTGGCGGACACGCGAAGCATTGCAGCCTAGTAAATCCTGAACCATTATTAATTAACACATCAACCGCGCGTCAGCCGGGCATGCGCCTGGCTGGGAAGGCAAAAGGAGCCCGGCATGCTCCGGGTGAAAAGTGTCACATTCCAGGAACATGCCAGGTACATGCCAGTTATTAGTAAGAATAAAAGCTGCCGCAGCAGTATCTCCTCCTCTTATTTTATGTTCTATTCTATCTATTCCCATAACTGAAAGACCTTGTGGATACTAGAATGGCATTTCTTGAAATGGCTAGAAACAGCCATCTCAATATATTCCAACAATGTTGATCAATCCTTTGTTTCAAACATCTCTTTGTGCTGCCTACATATTGTAGGCCATACGGACATTGTAGCAAATTATGTAGCAATTTTCTCCTGTTATATTGGATTGGAAATTGATAGTTTTGTTTCCATATATACAGTACCTACATTTTCCACATTTGTAAAATCCTGATGGTATTTTATTAGTTAACCGGTCTTTTTGATCTTTTATTTTGGGAATACTTGGTGCTACTCTTTTTGTTTTAAATATATTTTCTGCTTTTGTATATATAATTCTAGGCTTATCTGTTATCTGTAGTAGAGAATCCTGTTGTTGAATATGATGATGCTTTTTCAGAATTCCTGCAATGTACCGTTATATTGATTTACGAATGGAACCAAACTTTCCTTATTATAGTTGTTTTCTATTTGTTTCCAAAGCTTGTTCTTGTGCTATGTTTATGATTTAATTTCCCTAATTACTTTCTTCAAAAATGTTTACACGTATTTTGGATTGTTCAATAAAGACAGTTTTATCAGAACAATTTTGTTGAATTTGTTTTAATTCACCAAAGGGAATATATTGTATCCATGTATAGTGATGGTTACCAGAAGAAGAAATATAACTATTGCAGTTAACTTGTTTATAGAATTTTGGGGTTTAATAACTTTATTGGTCCAGAAATGAAAAAATAATTCTTGCCTAAATGTCGTTTTACAAACCGCAATGAGTCTACACCAATCCAGGACTATTACAACTACTAAAACTTTGATCTTTAGAAACATATTTAACTTTGAGGACTGATAAAAAAAATGCTGTGGGGGAAACAGAGGTTATCAGCAAGCAGAATCCAAGACCACAAGTTTAAGCAATGACCTCAGATATGCATTAATGTGTGTACACCTGCCCGAGGTGCATGCAAAAGCCACCATTAAATAAAAAAAATAAAGAAAAGCACTTAGCCTAGCATTGTTTCCAAATCTATGAAATCTGCATTAATAATAGGTTGAAACCTAACATATTGTAATTCTAATCATTAATCTATAGGTACCGTAGTAAAGACATTCTTTGAAATTGTACAAAATCTAGTCCAGTTATTTGCTACCTTATTGTAAACATTTTCCACAGTTTACCATTATTTAATCCTTTCTAATTATAAGAATTTTTTTTTTATAAATAATTGTATCTTTCAGAGATCATGATATTCATTACAGAAAATGCACAGTATAAGTATAATTGCATTTTATTATACAAAAGAGATGCATTGCATATACTGTATGCCTTGACAAAATGAATATAACAATCAAAAGGTGTGGATATTAATCTCCAATACACTTAGTGGCTTATTCACTTCGTGCCCTTTAGAGCAATATTGCATGTATAGCTATTCACAAAGCTTTGATAACAAGGCAATATCGCACTAAAACTGCTTTTTACCTACAGTAGCTATAACACTCTGGCTATAACAAGTAGTGCGGTAGCTGAAAAAATGCACAGACTTGCGTTTTTTTGCCAGCAACTGTTATTCACTAAACTCCGATATGCATATCGTACTATACAACTTGCTTTCTTTTCTCGCCAGCTAAAGGGTGGCGAGATCAGAATTGTGATTTGAATATCAAGGAGTTTCTTTTATGTTACTGCATAGGATTGATACCGGGGGTCTCTGGGGCTGACCAGAATATTTATTTCAACTCCAGCGACCCCTGGATTCAATCCTATGTAATAAAAATAAAATTACAGCCAGTTTCATTAGCTTAGCGGCTAACCGCTCAGGTAATGAAGAGGTTAGATAGCAGGCACTGCTTTGTTTCTGATACGGGGGGGGGAGTGAAGCTTGTAGTTGCCCCAGGATGGTGTTTAGGCCTTGCGGGATGGTTGCAGTAGAAGTCGACCCGTTCATTACCTTAGTGGTTACAACCGCTAAGTTAATGAAGGAGTTAACCACTCTCGCTACCCTCCAGCAAGGCCTAAAAACAATCCTGGGGCAACTCTCACCTTCACCCACCCCTGTACCACTACACCGGAATGGGTAAAAGTGCTATTAGCCAAAGATGGCTAATAGCGCTTTTCCCCATATAAAAAACCATTACAGTGCAATACATAAACAAAATACCCCGGGTGGGGAGCAGCGGAGGTGGATTAACCCCTCAATTACTATAGCGGTCAGCCGCTAATGTGATTAAGTGTTTAGTGACCAGTAGTCTGTTTTTATTGTAATGTTGCTGCCCACGGAGGACAAGGAGGAAATAGAGGATGCAGAAGAGGACAAGAACGACCTTCATCCTGGCAGGGATAACTTTAAGTTACTTTATGCTTGCTGGGTAATGTTTTATTTTTAATGGACAAATGCGCTATTATTCATATCTGTATGTAACCCATGTCCCCCCCCCCCAGACACAGATGCTATATCTAGGGTGTGTGAGGGCTGGCTACACGTGTATGAGTGGTGCATACCTGCCGGTAACAGGAGGGCTTGAGCTTCCCGCGATGTTGTTGGGGACACAGGACCAGGCTTCTGGGGTAGTTGCCTCATTCTTTTAGTGGTGGTGCAGCGCCTCCATCCTCTATACCTTCCCAGGGATATGGGGTAGGACCCGTATAGAAGAATTGCCCCTGGTCCCAGGGTGGATGCTCCAGAATCACACAATAGTCTTTAGTAAGATCAGCCATGTCTCTCTTTATTGTCTCTCTCTTTATCACACACAGTAGCCTTGCAGCATGCAGCCGCAACAACAACAGCAATAGCAGCAGCACACAGCAGTAATCCCAAGGGGTACAGCCTTTCTCCTCTCCCTTCCTTTCCTCCAAGAGGTACTCCACAGGATGGTCTGTGAGGGGCCTCAATACCCCAGTGCCAACCTCAGAGGGTCCCCTCTGGGTGGGGGTAGATCCTCCCCATCACCCCCCTCATCAGGGTGAGGGGCATTGGTCCCACCGGAGCTCTGCTCACTAGCCAACTATCATAGGCCAGAGTTCTCCTTCTATCTCTCCTGTTCCCAGGACAGACTTCCCAGAGTAGACTGGAACTATACTCCAAGTAGCCAGATGAGAACTCAACTGCACATCACTCACAGGAGCTGGCTGCTAAATAGAGTCAGCCCCACCCCTCATGATGTCAGCAGGACCTCCCCTCTGTCTCTTGCCTGCAGCAGAGTCAGGGGCCTGCATCTATCACTCAGGGCAGGGCGTGAAGGGGGAAAACCCATGATTACTACTGGCAGGACTTACCACAGTAGGAGAAAGATATGTATAGCCTGTGCTGTTTACAGGGGGCTACATGTATAATAGGAATGTTGCCCATTATGGTACTGTATGTGTTGGGGGGAGGGGGGAGGGGTTGGGGGTATAGGGAATGGGTAGTAGGGTTGTTGTATTTGGGGGTAGATGGGGTTGGTGAATGGGGGTACTTTTCCCAGGGAGGGTGGCTAGGCAGCTCTTTCCATGCAGCTATTCCAGACTGCAGTTTAAGCAAACACAATTTTATGCGATCAGCAATGGGGAAAAAAACCCCACAAAGTAGTACAATGTATTTTTTTATCGAACTAAAAAAAATGTGAATTCCTTAATGAATACCGTTTTGACACACATTAGTGCAATAAGAGAATGCAAACCTGCTTGACAATGCACTGCACGTATCAAAGTTTAGTGAATAGGCTCCTTAGCCCCTTATTCTGTAAGGTGTGATAGCGCATATGATGTGCTGTCTCATTAAAAGCCCCATTCATTTGACTTTTCATGCACTAGCACGTCATCTGGTGCTTTAGGCCTTTACTCGATATCCTGGGAGGCATACAGGACACCTGCAAACTCATATTGAACCCCAAAAATAACCACAACATGTTAAACTAAAAGACCATTTTATTTAATAGATATTTATACATATATATTTAGGCACTGTACCGTGTATAAGTTTCACTGGATGTGCACTGAGCTCTGTCTGTGTTTCATGTTCTGTCTCTGGTTTTAAAATATATTGCCATGCTCAGTAGCACTCCTCTGTGACACCTATATGCTTATATATATGTTGTGGTTATTATGGGGGTTCAATATGAGCTTGCAGGTGTTCTGTATGTTTCAAATCTTGTTAAGCTGGTCTTAGCTGATTGGAAGGTGGCTCTTCCTATCTTGTTGAAGCTCATCCCCTCCCACATTTAAATGGTTAAAAGCTCACTCCATAGCATCTCCCACTTTCAGGGGAACTTGCTTGCTTGCAGTATGATTGTGACAAATCTAATACAGAGTGCTTTTCCTGGTAATGCACAGGTTAATAAAAGCTTCAATCAGACTTAAAACTATGCAACTAATTTTGACAGATTTATTATAAATCATTCTTCCTGGTAATGCACAGGTTATTAAGAATTTATATTAGTGTTAGGGACCCTTGAGATGTGGTCTGCTGTGTAGTGGCTCAGGGGCTTACAACACTTTGGCCAAAATGTTAAACTAAAAGACCATTATATTTAATAGATATCTATACATATATATTTAGTGTATAGGTTTCACTGGATGTGCACTGAGCTCTGTCTGTGTTTCATGTTCTGTCTCTGGTTTTAAATATCCTGGGAGGCCAATTTCCTGTACTGGAGAAGATTTTATTCCCGTTCATTAAATAAAACAGATCTATTCTTCACACTCCAGCACTCGAATAGCTGCTTTGTAGCATATTGAATAAGGGCTTGGAGAATTAGTTTAACATGCAGTTTTAGTATAAAAATAAAATTAGCTAGAGGTCGGAAATAGGCAAAAAAAGATATAAGAAATGTAAAGAGAGGGAAAAAAAATTATGAGTAAAATAATAAATGAAAAGAGAAAGATTTCCCAGGACAAAGTTCAAGCTTTAAAAGTGAGGAGGAGAATTGAGTGGGAGATGCAGGATTTGATAGGAAGCTAGGAGAGTGATTTCAGCAGAGGAGACGCTGAGACAGATTTAGGAAAGAGTAGAGTGATTCTGACAGCAGCATAGTTCAGTTTAAAATATGTAAGATATGTACTAACAAATAGAGATGGGCGAATTTTCAATCAATCTCCAAAGCAGATAGGTCAGTTCCAGATCAGTCTCAAAAAGGCTGTTTCATTTTTTGTTTTTCCTATAACTGGAAATCCGTCCGATGGATTTAAAATTGGAACCTGTAAATGTAATCATATTTCGTCAAATGGAATTATAATAGGGTTGTGAGAAGTATATAAATAGTTGAAAATGTGTATATAAGGGGGGACTCCATTTTGATTGCTGGATAACCATTTTTCTATAACTATTCTGTACTAACGTTTAAGTCTCAGGAACTAATCACATGCCATATGCCATACGTAATTGTGCTGTCCAGGCAGTCTGAGAATGTGACCTGACCTGTCACTTACTTATCGCTAGCTGAACTGTATTTGTTCAGACTTATTTTGCCCTGTAGAAAACAGGAACTTGTCTTCAGCCATATTGGGCATAAGTTACACAACAATGCATTTCACAACATACTGCCATTTCCTTAACGGCCTCCTAACTCGGTATTGAGCCCCTTTCCCAGACCATAAACTGTCTAACTGTCATTTTGCTGAGATAGACAGACTGTGAAGTAAAAGGGGAAGTATGTTCTCATATGTGTGTTTTTTCTATGCTCAAGTTTGCTATATAAACTGGCTGTATACCCTTCAATAAATGAGAGAACAGTTTTTGACAAAGCTTCACTGGTTGTCTGACTCAATTACTGTCTTCTCCCGAGCTCGTCCGCCATTTTGTTTTCCCAGATCATCAGCGCTATAAGAGTGGGGTAAATCCTCCGGAGGTTGGAAGTCGTCCTGAGTCGGCAGACGGTGTATTTTCACGCTAAGACGTTGGAGAATACAAGGGCACATTTTCAATAGTGTTAAAATCGGAGAATCCGAGCCCCATGGTAAGATTTGAAAGAATCCTAGTGGGCTAAAATCAATGAAATCCGAAGTCGGATTTCATTGTGTATTGGATTTGACCTGAAAATGGAAAATCCACAAATCAGATTAAGAGGTTCACCAATCTGTACTCACAGATTAGTTTCTTATTAGTAGTTCTCTCAAGAGGTTAGTAATGGATTTTCTTCCATGCTGCTTCCAAGTTCCTTCTAGGCCCCAGTTGTACCTCAGACTGGTTGGCATCTGAAAAATAAGAAGAAATATACTGTATATATACCTGCGCACCCTTTTATGCCAATATCTTCCTGGGGTGGTGGGAACTAGAGGTGGTGTTTGTAGAGGGCAACAGTGAGATGACAGACAGGGTCCAGTTGTAGTTGAGGTACATTGACGATATTCTTGTTATTTGGCAGGGCACTATGGCTCAGTTTAGGGAATTTGTTGATGTCCTCAACCACAATGATCACAACATCAGACTCACCTCCAATGCTAGTTCCACTCATGTTGAGTTTCTGGATTTTAGGATTACTGTGGACTCAGCGGGAGGTTTATGTACAGATATTTTTCATAAAAATACTGCTACCAATTCTGTACTGCACAATGAGAGTTTTTATCCTGCACATCAGGTACAAGGGATACCAGTTAGCGAATTTCTGAGATTAAAACGAAATTGCTCTTAAAATGTAGTCTCAGTTCCTGTAGATAGACACTTCTGTTGCCAAAAACTAAACCATCTTTGCCAGTGAAGGTTCGCTTTATTAGCAGGTATAATCAGGAGTGGGCTAACTTGAGGACGAAACTGCAACGTCATTGTAACATTCTAATGACAGATATGGACCTCAGGCAGGCACATGGTGATAAGGTCAGTTTGACCAGTCGCCGAGTACCTAATTTACGTGATAAGTTGGTCCGGAGTCATAATGTGCCTCAGGTTGACTCAACTTTTCTTTCTACCTTTACTAAAAAAAGGGTTCTACAAATGCAGTAATTGCTCTGCCTGCAAATTTATGAGGCAGACCGAGTCCTTCTCCAATTCTTCAGAGTACCGTATTTTTAAAATATACCCATTTCTCAATTGTAAATCGAAGGGCGTTGTGTAACACCTCAACTGTCCTTGTGGTTTGATTTATGTGGGTATGACCACTAGGGAGGTGAGGTTTAGAATACTTGAACATACACGTAACATTCAGAATGTGATTTAGATGCTTACAAAAAATCACAACAGTAGCGAGACATTTCCTCAAACATGGATCTGACCCATCATTCCTGTCTGCATGTGCGATTAACAGGGTCTCCCTCAGTATACGTTGGGGGGGGGGGGGGATCTTGAAAGATCATTACTGCAGAGGGAATGTAGAAGGATTGTCCTGCTAGATACAATGGTACCCAGGGGACTAAATGATTATTTGGGTTTTGCCATGTTTCTTTAACATATTTCTTTTGGTTTGTTTGCATTCTATATTGATATTTCCAAGGCAAGTTTTAGAATACTCGTCGGCACACCTGTCGTTTCCAGGTTGTGGTCAATGTCCCAACCACAGGTCCCAGGTTTCATAAAATCCCGAGGTTGATTGCTTTAGGAAAGCCGTCAGCTTTTCCATTAGCATAAGTGCTGCAGTATTTCTAACATACACAAGGAGCAGGAGAGGTTGTCATTATTATTAAATATGACCTAATTATTGTTAGAATATTACATATCATACCATGCATTCCCCTCTCCATCCTTTTTGACTACTTTAAATGAACCACCAACCCAGCTACCCACACTTCTTTTCCTACTTAGTGGCTAATGTAAGGTAAATTAAGCTTTATGTGTTGATTAGCACAAATACAAAAGAGCAATCCCCAAAACATGTTTATTTTTGGTTAGAGGGTGTTGTTTAGATCTTGTCTTAGGACCAAATCATCTTCTGGGTTGCGATTGTGATATTGGTGGTGGTATGCAGCAATTGCTGGGGCCACCGGAATAGTAGTGTTATCTTGACTCGTACTTGACTGTGGGACATCACACAGTGTTTGATTATAAACAAAATGTTAGACAATTTATGTTATATTAGAATACACACATGAATGCTACATTAAATGCTGCCATTGTACCCCACTTAGCCGAGCTACAAGAGTGAACTGCCCAATTGGGATAAAATGCTACTGGCAACAGATATGGAGTTGTACGCTCTGAAGGCAGGACACATTTTTTGCTTAGTATGCCAAGTGACAGACCATTTTGGATGAATGACTGCTCATAGCGTTTATAATAGTACACCATCACCTCCTCATTTATCTGATGTCACCATAGGAAATGTTGTAGCTTGTTGTGATAACAGGTCTGTGAATGTTGCAGAGACCTATGGTTACGTGCCAACTACCTGCCTCCACAGCTGTGAAGGGATGCACAGGATGCAACAGCTGCTGTGCCTACAGTATGTGAGTCTGGAGTCGTGAGAGAAGGTGCCAGGGACTATTCATTGATGTTTATGATCTCACCTTTATCAGGGGATGCTGATGTACCTGTGTACAGTTAAGATAGAACAGAAACTGTTGTTAGTTATGTCAGTATATTAACATAACATTAGATGTAACATTATCAAACAACTTCATTTAGAACTGCATAGGCCATCCCTAGCACCTTCTCTGCTTAATATAGGGCCATTATGACTTCATGTACAATGCTTGAAATATTTGTCAGTGACATTGTAGGGTGAGTTTGTCAATGAAAAACATACGTTTAAGTTTTTGCAAATAAATATGGATGTACCTTCCCATCACCACAACATATAACATGACGTTAAATCATGTCAGTAAGCCATATCTTTACATTTAGATTTATTTTTCATTGGATGAGGGTTCTCACCATAAGTCTCTGAAACGGTTTGTATTTAAACATGTAGTGTGCCAGACAGAATTATACATTTCAACGTGTTCATGTATGTACATATACAGCTACAACACTACATCCAGTGTAATAGCAGATATGTATGAATGTTGCTGCAATTGTATAAGTGTATAATTAACAAGCAGGAATGTAGAATTGTTAACATACCAAAATGTTACATTTGGTTAGGAGTTTATATCTGATGAAACACTACTGTGAATCATTGAACAAAATATTAATCATGGACTTGAAATCACAATATTGATCCCTTACAAATCACTACCTTCATTCATGTCATAGTACTCACCTGCTTCAGGCTCGGACTCACTAGGGCCGATGACCCTGTCCCTCCCAATCCATACACAACCCCCGGCATCATAATAGTGTTGACCTTCTGCTCCAAGGCTGTTAGATGTACAGAAGATTTATTTATAAGTTATAAAAAATGTTTTACCAGGAAGTAATACATTGAGAGTTACCTCTCGTTTTCAAGTATGTCCTGGGCACAGAGTACTGCACCGACACACTTTATTCGAGCAAATACCCAGTATGTACCTGGCAGATACCTGGAATGCGCCGCTCCTCACCTCTGACAAGCCCCGTTGCGTTTGCCTTCCCAGCCTGGGTTCATGCCTGGCTGACGGACGGCTGATCTGTTAAATGATAATGATTAGGATTTAATAGGCTGAAATGCTTCGCGTGTCTACCAGATGGCATAAATTCATGAATTGTAATGCAGTATATATATACTGTGCAGTATTGCAGCCAGCGGGAATAAAATGCTTCAATCCCTGTCTGGAAAATACCTCAATGCACTCGGGCAGAAAACAGTCACAAACCTCAATACACCCGGGTATACCCGAATTCGTGGGACTAGTCGAGCTCAAATAAAGTGTGTCGCCAGTGTATTTGTGTCACAACAAGACTTTGCATGTAGTTACAGCCCCCCTTTATTTGATTTCATGTGCAGATTTTTAACAAATAAGATTTGTAGCTACATCAACATTTTGTCAGCACCCCTCAGTTATAGCATGTATGTCTTGGACATTCCAATGTTACAGTGAAAAGTTGAGGGTTATTTATGACATTTACTATTGTAGCCATGCTGTAAAATGGCCTACAGTTTCCTCTCCTGCTGGCAGTAAGCCTGGTAAGTTACAGGGTTGCCAGCAGTAATCATGGAGGTTTGCCCTAACACCCTGGTGAGGTGTCATATACATGGAGGGGAGTGGCTGCATACTCTGAGTCCATCGTTAGTGACATCAGAGCTGTGCCTGTTCCTGAAGTATATAAGGCACAGCACTGCCAAAAGTTAGTTGTTGGAGGAAGGAATAAGTCTGGGTTGAGACTTGTGAGTGAAGGGCCCACTAGTGCATAACTAGTGGCCCGTTTCTAAGTCAAGCACCATCAAGCCTGACAAGGCCACACTGTGTCCAGGGACCTGGCACAGGGGTGATCTCCCCGAGGGGAGAGGGGAATCCCACTCCATTGGGAGGGCGTACCTTTTATATCAAGGTAGATCCCAAGAGAGGATCAAAAAGGTTCCCTCATAGTAGAGCACTCATTGTATGGAGTGTAGTAAACAGACTAACATTGGTCTATCAAAATGATATGTGTAGATAGGTCCAATTGTCCCATCTAAACCAAACTGGCCAGGAAGAAAAAATAATAAAGTTTTATTCAAATATATATATTAAAAACATACAAATCACATTCAAACATTAAAATAACCCTGTAGTTCAAGTGGCAGGATCAGCAAAATCTATGGAAATTGATTCAAATATCAATATATTTACTGTCACTCTAAGCGTCTGATTATATAGACAAAGGGCCTCATGCAGTAAGCGTCGATTAAGTGAAATCGGCAAGTTTACCGATTAGTCATGTTAATGGCGATTTTTCCTCTCCGTATGCAGTAAGTGCCGAATACATTCAAAATGAACCCGAAAACAAATCCGCCCACTCTCACGATGATTATCCGATCACACACAGGTGTATCGGCGTGCGTGGCGGGGTGCTGATAGGTTGCCCAATCACAAATCTTGCTGAATCAGGCGAAACAAGCATGTATTGGATTGCGCGCCATATTTAAAGGCAACGTGTACTGCTAATCATTCTCTGTGTTGTTGGGAGTGAGAGAGAGAGAGAGACGCACAGAGCTGGCTGATTGAACATTTGCATATTGACGGAGAGACTTGTTGTGTATTGGGTGAGCTTTGTCCATTGTTGTTTTGTTTACATCTTTGTCTTGTTTTATATGTGGAAGTGTTTCGTGTGATTGGCTGTACATTAGTTGTCTGTTTTTTGTGAGTGCTGGAAGTATGCCCGCAAAGCGTGGGAAGAGTGATGCTGGTGGGAGTGGGAGTGCTACTCGTGCGAGTACGCGTCGGAGTGAACGTACTGTTCAGGGGAGTGATGTTGCTGGTGCACCGAGTGGTGTTGCTGGGAGTGGGAGTGCTGATGCTGGGAGTGGGAGTGCTGTTGCTGGGAGTGGGAGTGCTGTTGCTGGGAGTGCTGTTGCTGTGAGTGGGAGTGCTGTTGCTGTGAGTGGGAGTGCTGTTGCTGGGAGTGGGAGTGTTGTTGCTGGGAGTGGGAGTGCTGTTGCTGGGAGTGGGAGTGCTGGTGCTAGGAGTGGGAGTGCTGGTGCTAGGAGTGGGAGTGCTGGTGCTGTGAGTGCTGCTGGTGGCGCAGTTGCTGATGGGGTGTCTGGTGGTGGCGTACTTGCTGGTGGGCAGCTTTTGGAGGCTCTTCCATTGGAAGAAGGAGAGTCCAGTCAGCACCAGCCAAGCTCTGACCCTAAACCTGCTCGGAAGAAACGTGTGGAGAAGCCACGTAATCCTCGCTTCAATGACCAGGAAAATACAGCTCTTGTCACTGGCATTCTGGAGCACTATGACAGTATATATGGACATTTACTAGGTAAGTGTACCTTTACATTTATTATTCAAATACATGTGATCCTAGGTCATCTGAGTTTTGTTCATATGCAAATATGGGTTCAGAATATCTTTCTATGTTAATTAGTCTGGAAACACAGCTTTTTATCATGCCTTACAAGGACAACTAAACACAGGCGGTCAATTTGCCATAACTGCATACAATATGAATGCAACCTTGCTTACATGTATAGGTTTAGTAGTGAATGCTCATGTGCTTCACATATTACACATAAAACAGCATGTTTGCTATCTCTTGGAACAGCTAGCAGTGTAGGAAACTGGTGCTTCTATTATTAATCATTTACCTCATATATTTTATATGTTTTTCAAGGGCGGACAAGTTCAGCAAGCAGAAAAGAAATGTGGGACACAATAGTCATTGGTGTCAATGCGTGTGGGAATCATGTGAGGGACAAGCGGAATTGTCACAAGAGATTTGATGATATTAGGTCCAAATTGAAAAAGAAAATACAACACCAACGCGTGCATGCTACTGGCACTGGAGGTGGGCCGACACCACAACGTCTCATATTAAGTCCATTGGAGGAGCTGCTTCGGGCAAAATTACTTCCCGTCGTCGTGGAAGGCTTACCTGGTGACCGTGATATAGGAATTTACCCCTCACAATTTCCACCAGGTGAGAAATATTACTGTACTAGGCGTGTCGTTGCTTACAGTTATTTTGCATAGTTACACTGCTTTTTATACTGTCTTCACAATATAAGCATACCTGCATCTATATATGTATATGTCTGATTCTGTATATATATATATCTCAAAATAGACATATATGTTGTAGTCCTACTAAAAGCAGTAACTAATATAGCACGTGCCATTGCGTGCTCATTTACATGTGAATTCCCAAAATGCATTGCTGCAGTGGAAGCAATTGATGGTGGGCGAAGATGGGGAACAACAGGGTAGTACACATGTGTTGTATTGTTTTACTCGGGCGCTTGCTCTAACCGTCACTTGATTGATGGATGTGTATTAAAAGATTGAAAAGATTAAAAAGGGGGTAATACAACCTTAGTTGGAGTTCTCTTGGAAAGTCCTCGTGTGACTCAAAATACCCCACTAGGGTCTATCCTGGACCCTTGGTATAAATGAAACAGAAGAAAAGGTGGGGGAGCACAATGTGAGGAGGATGTAGTATCTTTCACTGACGGTCAATGCGGTGTTTTAGACTCTATTGATCCCTCATAGAAAGAAAAACTCCTTGAATAGGGAGTTTACGTATTGTATATAATCACAGGGTGTAGATGGAATAATAAATAAACTTACACGGCCTTGTGTAAGTTGTATCCCATCAAGGTTTCTTTGACTTCTTTCCGCGTCTTGCTTCTGAGTGGTAGTACTGCTTTCTTACTGGTCCTCTTTTCTCCTTTGGGTCGGTGGATTCTTGACTGTAATTCGCCTCTCGTGCGGATGTGAGTGTAAACAAAAAAGGCAATTAGGCGCATACATACACAAGTTTGCTGCGGTATGGGGGTGGAATAATATGATGTTGCAAGTATCAAATATTGATGGATAATAACCCACTCACAAGGCCTAATGTGAGCGATCTCATATAGCTGTATCTTTGTAAACACCAATGCAATAAACAGATCCTTGGGTGGATAACATATAGCCAAGGACCCAGGCTCAAATGTTCAAACCTGGTGAGAGAGGGATATAGGGATTTACCAAAATACTCACACGGGCCAGTGTGAGCACACACTCATAGAGGTATCTTGGATACTCCAACGTCAATGATGGTAGGTAGACACCTACGGTCTACACACAATCTCTAGTGGACTCAGGGACACTGAACACTTATGGGAAGTGAAATCTTTATTTTAACTATCATAGAATAAACAATACACTTTAAACAGTATGGGGGTAGGAAATATAAAAATATAAAAACAAAAGAAGCCACTGATGCTTCTTGAAAAGGGAGAATAAAACATGAGTGTGTGCTCACACTGGCCCGTGTGAGTATTTTGGTAAATCCCTATATCCCTCTCTCACCAGGTTTGAACATTTGAGCCTGGGTCCTTGGCTATATGTTATCCACCCAAGGATCTGTTTATTGCATTGGTGTTTACAAAGATACAGCTATATGAGATCGCTCACATTAGGCCTTGTGAGTGGGTTATTATCCATCAATATTTGATACTTGCAACATCATATTATTCCACCCCCATACCGCAGCAAACTTGTGTATGTATGCGCCTAATTGCCTTTTTTGTTTACACTCACATCCGCACGAGAGGCGAATTACAGTCAAGAATCCACCGACCCAAAGGAGAAAAGAGGACCAGTAAGAAAGCAGTACTACCACTCAGAAGCAAGACGGAAAGAAGTCAAAGAAACCTTGATGGGATACAACTTACACAAGGCCATGTAAGTTTATTTATTATTCCATCTACACCCTGTGATTATATACAATACGTAAACTCCCTATTCAAGGAGTTTTTCTTTCTATGAGGGATCAATAGAGTCTAAAACACCGCATTGACCGTCAGTGAAAGATACTACATCCTCCTCACATTGTGCTTCCCCACCTTTTCTTCTGTTTCTAGTACACATGTGTAACACATGTTAATGAGAAATTATTACTAGCTACAGGTACAGAACAGAAATATGTAGAATATTATTGTGTATTTTATTTATTTTACTCCGACAAACATGACATTACTGCCTATTTTAAGCATGCATCAAATATATTGCATGCAACGGCCTACAAACATCACTTGCACTAACACATCTATAGTTGTTTATGAAAAGGTCCATTTTTGCTTTAACTCATATACAGACAGCATAATGAGGCACACGTATCATATTTTATGTCATTGTTTTCATAACTTAAAAACTGCACACGACTATTTAGCTCATCTACCATTGTGTTAAAGCAGCTGCAATTAATATCTCATCACAGCATACACTTCAACAGAGGGGGTGGGGTTCAGCACACACACTAATTACAGCCTCATTTTAGGGTCAACTTAGTTCACACCATTTTCACCTGTTTCAAGTAATTGAAAGGTGTGGCTGATTAGGCTTTTTGGGGAAGGGAATACCGTTCTTACAACCTGACTAGCACAACTGAAGTTAATCACACTCATTTGAAAGCTTCACTTTAGCTACTAAATGCCCCAACAACTCATTACTTATCAAACCGTACGTCACACATTAGTTCACTCATATCTATAGTTGAACTACTACTATCAACGACACATTATCACACACTGCATGTGTTGTCTTGTTTAGTCACAGCCACATTCATGTGTGCCACATCTTATATTAATGTACCACACATATCCTCTACCAAAAACAACACTTTTTGCAATATGACCACCTTCATGATAACCATTCTGAATGGTCATCTCATGATAGTTATGTACATTATGATACTGATATCACTACACAACATATGATTTTTATGTACAAATTTTATCTATTTATCCTCACGCATTACTGCAGGAACATAGTATGTTTTATGTTAGGGAACTCAAAAGTTGTAAGTACACAGGCATGTACATTGTTATTACAACTATTTATGTTCACTTTCACACACACATTTTGGGTTAAGGAAATGATGCTGTTACAGTAGGTACTCATAAATACAGAACATACAATAACTGTTTGTTCAATATTTACACATGTAAATGTAAAACTTATGTTATTGTTATATATAGTTGCCCCTGAAGGACATGTGTCACCTGAGACTGAACAAGTGTCTTCACCTGGGTCAGCCAGCTCAACACACCTAGAAGGTGAGTGTATCAGTTGGTGGCCATATAATATGTGCTCTTCTATATGTTATGTTGTCATGTTCATTATTTGTTTTGCACATCTTCTTTAAATAGGATTACTTAGTGTCAGTGAAAATGAAGTGTAAGGCAACTTGTATTGTGTTAGTGATGTTAACTATCATGTAGGAGTTGTGAGTTTACAGCAAGTTTTCATTCACTCATATTTCATACTGAGTCCAAACATTATTCTTAAGTCAAGGTAGTTTTTAATGTGAGGTTATAAAACGTATGGAAACATGTTAGTTGTTACTTATGACACAGTACAATTACATAGTAACACAGCAGAGATTAACATGCCATTTAATAATGTGTACATTTATTTGTAGAACATGATGAAGAGGATTTTGATGATGATGATGATGATGATGATGATGATGCCGCCGCCGCCGCCATAGACACACAAATACAAGCAAGTGACCATGAAGAGGTTCCAATTGAAACTGTTTTACCGCCAAAACGTCCAGCAAATACCACATATGATGCAATTGTAGCTTCTGAGGGAAAAATTGTGGAAGCAGAAAATCGTCGCCATTCTGACCTGATGACAGTGCTGGAAAGGATGATTGCACTGCAGGAAGAAACAGTTTCACAATTGGCACATCTCCACAGAGTCTTCATTGAAGTGCCTAAACAGTTGCAAAAAATCAACACCTCATTCGAAGCATTAGTTGTTCAGCAAACACAAGCTAATTACTGGAGAATGACTAATGTACCACAATTCAACACCTCACAGCCAGGATCTGTTCATGCAGGTCAGTTTTCACCACATTCATCTGATATTCATTCACCAGGCCCAAATGTTACCGGTCAAGTAGCAGACATTGCTGTGCAGGTTCCTGATGACATCCTACCGCTGCCATCTGTACAAATTCAGCAGCAGACACCTACAAAGGAGGCGACAAAAACAAAACAAGACACACATGAAACAGACCAACCATCACTTGTGCAGTGTCTACCAACTTGCTCACATGTGTCAGTGGGCACAAGCCCTGTCCGTGAACAGTCACTACCCAAAAGCCCTGTAGGTGAGTCACTGCCCAAAAGCCCTGTAGGTGAATCGCTGCCCAAAAGCCCTGTAGGTGAATCGCTGCCCAAAAGCCCTGTAGGTGAATCGCTGCCCAAAAGCCCTGTAGGTGAATCACTGCCCAAAAGCCCTGTAGGTGAATCACTGCCCAAAAGCCCTGTAGGTGAGTCACTGGCCACAAGCCCTGTAGGTGAATCACTGCCCAAAAGCCCTGTAGGTGAATCACTGCCCAAAAGCCCTGTAGGTGAGTCACTGGCCACAAGCCCTGTAGGTGAGTCACTGGCCACAAGCCCCGTAGGTGAACAGTCACTGCCCAAAAGCCCTGTAGGTGAGTCACTGGCCACAAGCCCTGCCAGTGAAGTGCCAGAGGCCACTCAAAGTGGCTCTGTTGTGCCTAAAGTTGGTGGCAAAAGAAAAAGGAAAATTCAAGAGACAACAAGCAGGCCTGTTACTCGCTCGCAAAAGGAACAAAAAAAATAAATGTTATAATTCAGAAAATATGTCTTTGGCCTTGTTTTGTTGACTTCAGATTATCTAATTACTATTGTATGTATGCTGAAGACTGTGTTGTTTCCAAACTTTCAAGTATGTTCTTGTACACGTGAAGTTTTGGAAATGTTAACACTCCTAATTAATGAATAGTGTTATAAATATTTATATTTTAATCGTCTGTTCAGTAATGGTCCACCAGGAGCCAGTTGCTAAGTTTAGAGAAGCTGCCATTGACTTTGCAGCAAAACATTGCATTTGGGTGTGTTAATTGATGTAATCATTGCATGTGCATATTATTTTCATGCAATTATAAAAGCACCTATTTAACTGCAAACATCTTTCTTGTACGTGTACAGCAGGATTTTGTGTTAAATATTACTTACCTTTGGTGGCCATTGTAATGTTGTCCTTTAATCATTTATGTGTTCTTGTTTCAAGAACATCTCTGAATTGATACTAATATATATGTAGTATGTATTGATATATGCACACACACACACACAGACACATACTGTGTGTGTGTGTGTGTATATATATAGTACTATCTAAACTGGTATAGATGTATTTACAAAAAACATACACTTCATGCTTCCTTGTGAAAACACACTATTTTAATAATACAGGCCTAATGTTTGACAACTATACTAAGTGTGAGCCTCTAACATTATTGGGTGCAAACAAATGTTTATTACTTAATTCACTCATGTTTATCACCATTTAAATAGGTTTCATACAAGGCCTACTTACTGCCATCAATATGTTGTGTGTACTCCTGCAATATAAAAAAAAAAAAAAAAGATACATTATATATATATATATATATATATATAGATATATATATATATACATATACACATATACATATACACACACACACACACACATACACACACACACACTATACATATAGTACAATATACACTTTATATATATATATATTTTTTTATGAGAGAGATATATTTATATATATATATAGATACACACGTATTTAAACTCATGCAGACAGGTAGTTAACCAGAATTTCAAAGACACACAGAAATGTATGTGGGAAAAAAACATTTCATTTTGCAGGTGTGTGTATTTACTGATATGGCTGTCTAAGCACTATTTTCACACAGTGCTCTTTGTTATTTTTCTAGAAAACTCAATGTTACTGAAATAAGTGTAGGAATGTTTTCACAAACGAGATAAAAAAATGATACATGTTTTTCCCACATTCGCCTATCACTAACCACAAAACTTAAACCAATTAAAAGGACACATCCAATTGGCGTTTGAAATAAGGAGTAAAAGTAGTTACTTTTGTTGACCTTGAAAACGAAACACAGGAATTTGTTAGCCATTGAGCAGAATCATTTTGATGAGCAAAGAAGACAGAACTGCACACATCTTTTGTGCTACTCTGACATGGCTGATGAATTCGTTAACAATATGAATCCCCTCTTAGGTTATAAGTACATGGTTTCAGAAGCAATTTTAAACAGTCGCGGACACAAAGCAAGCACACGCCAAATCTATGATTTGATTCGAGCTAAATATCCTTATTACCAAGACCGTAGGCATGCGCGGAATTTTAATTCCTCAATAAGATTCACTTTATCAACTAATGACTTTTTTGAACGTGTGCAGGATAAGCTAGAACACACCTATGGTTTCTGGAAGATTGCAAAGGAAAAGCATTTTACCCTGAAAGAGGGCACATATATTGTTGTGAAAGGCATATTTATTCCTAATGCCAATAGCAATGGATCCGCTACTACTGTTCCGTGTGAATCGATACCTGCTGCAATATCTGCACCCTCCATTCCTGAAACCCACATTGTACAACAACAAAAGTACTATGATTATGTACCAAGCCTTTCAGCTGAAAATGCATTGGAATGGGAACCAGAAGAAATGAACCTACCTCCCGACCAATTGTTTGAAGAAAGCAGTGGCGATTCCTATGAGCGCTTCATGGAGGAGATGTGTGTCATACTGGATTCAGCGGGTGGGTCAAGCGTGGATGAAAATGCCTTGCATTTCTGGAGCGACCAGTTGCAGCCAGACGAACAGTTAATTCTAGAAGAATGGTAAATATAACAACCGTTATGCGTTGACTGTGCGTTTAAATGTTTTTTTTTTTTTTTTTTTAACCACCATTTTCCCTTTCAATGCGTGGATACAGCGTAACATTGCAGACTGCATAACATGTAGCGATCACAAAGAAATTGTTGCAGAATACAATATAGTATAACCTGAAAGAGTAGTACACATTGCTGACGGAATAAATATACGTACTTTCCTATCCCTTTAACCATATTAGCAACATTTTAACATAACTCTAACACATACCTGTTTTGTTATCATGCAACATTTAAAAGCGGGTCCACCACGTATGACGTGGGACCCTTGTCATGGCCCAAGGCGTCCTTAAAAAGGATTACGGATGTAAGTCCCGCCCCCAAGCGACGTGCGCGCCTCAAAGCCTATTGGCTGTCATGTTTTGTTATAGTAACGGTAACTGCAGTGTGTCATGTGTGCGGCTCAGTGTTTGTAGGCGTCAACTGTGCGTTAGCTGAATGTTAATTGAGTGGGAGGAGTGTTAGCGTGCGTTTCACGCTGGTTTAACATGACGTCACACGTATTGCATTTGCGCATTGTGTTATCGGCCGTCCTTTCTGTCCAAACACGTCTGTTTCAAAAGAATACAGATGTACTCGTTTAGAACGAATGTAGTTTCGTATTCATTGTATTTGAAATAAAGATTTTATGTTTAATGGTATTTTCAAGATGTATTGAACGCACAACGTACGCTTTGTTTTGCGCATGCGCTAACAGTTAGTGCAGCCAAGCGTGAAGTGCGTGCGCACACTAAGATGTGCGCGCACATTTTTCAGTATACAGGCAACGTTCACATCATATACATAGTTATGCCTGCTACAAATTTAAAGAAACATTACATACTGATGTACACTTGTACTTCTAACATATAAGTGAGTGACGTGTGTATGTACACAATCATATAGAGCTGTGTAATGCGTTGTCACGGATACATATATAGTAAGGTGCCATATTTGACCATCATGTGTTTGCTGTATTTCAGAGATGTCGGGGAAGATACAATCGGATCAATGTTTGATTTCAGAAGAGTCTACCTTTATATGAGATGATTGTGAGGAGGAGCCACCGACTACTATACTACATATGGAACTAATTTTATATTGCTTGCAGCGCTTATTAACAAACAATTAAAAATGTGATACCCTTATGCCTATATTGCATAAGCACTTAATTAACATAATGATGTTGCAAAATAGTGCCTCATGAATTTTTATTGAGTGTTCTTTAATGACTACTATCATTTTATGGCATGGTGTGTTTTATATATAACAACCATTCCCACTCTGCTAACACATTTGTGAATTCTATTGTGTAATGGAACGTATTTAGTTAAGACAGTTACTGTCGAAACTATGTAACAATAATAATAATAATAATAATAATTATAATATGAGCATGTTCATGTATAGCGCTGCTAGTTGTACGCAGCGCTTTACAGACACATTTTCAGGCTGAGGTCCCTGGCCCGTGGAACTTACAATTTATTTTTGGCCGCCTGAGGCACAGGGAGATAAAGTGACTTGCCCAAGGTCACAAGGAGCCGACACCGGGAATTGAACCAGACTCCCCTGCTTCAAAATCTCAGTGCCAGTGTGTGTCTTTACTCACTGAGCCACTCCTTCTCCCAATGTAAAGGACACTTACAACCAACTAGCCATTTCTTGTTAAAAATCTCTTGTTACATGGGTATGTTGATAAAATGGTTTGGGACTGTAGCAAATAATGTTATTGGCCAGATGTTGTGGTCCCCTACAATGCATGATGTTCTGATTATGACATCAACATCATGTAATGAAGTACGTTTCTGTGTATATTTCATTAACCTAACTAACTATAGTTTACTGTGTTTATTAAACGTTCTAAAAATACATAGTATAGTCAATATGATGATATAAGCTACCATAATAAAGCTGGTGTTATCATTTGTCGGTGTTATACATGGATCCTACACAAATTGATACAGACACAAACAGTTGTCTTACAAAGTGTGTCTATGCTAATGTGCACGTGATTGACGTTACAATTGTGACAAAACTTGATAATTATCATCATGATAATGATGAAGTGACGTGATTTATATTGCAAAAATATTACCAACATTGTCATATTGGTAAATTATAAATGCTAAATGACAGTAACATTAGTGACAAATTTGTCTTCTCTGTTAACAGTTTAACACTTGGTACATGTAGGACACATCCACACACGTGTGACTTATACATACACATGTCACAAATGTAAATTAATGTTGACTATTAATTCTTAGCATTAAAAAACACCTACATTGCTAAATATAAGATGTAGTACGCATTGTTGTGATTACAGGCATTCATGCATGGAGAGTTATGATCAGTCAATTTCATCCATCATGAATGAGCTCCCGTAAGTAAACAAATAAGTACAGTTATCCCCTTGTCTCCAAACACCTCTATATTACATTAATGGAATTTATAAGGAAACATACATAAAATGTGATGAAATGTGAGTAATCATTTTCTAATACAATGCACATGAAAGCTCAAGAGTAGCTAAATGCATATACATGATACAGAAAGTACATGTATGTTACATTTGTGTTAAAAGCAATATGTTGGGTTTTTACTTCAAATAATTATAGGAAGATTGAGGTAGGCACATCTTATGAGAGATGTCAGCAAATATACATACCATGATCAGTCATACTGGAGATATACCTATAATGCAAAGGAACAATATATAAATTGCAAACATTGACATGCCATCTTCAGTACCGTAAACAACACAGCAAAGTGTGTATTTGGTGTTGAATGTGCAACACCATGTATATTTCATGACATTCAAAATGTAAATCAGGCTGGTGTACACATCATATGGATGTACATGTTACACTGCACCAATAACATTGTATGTAAGCATACTAGAAGCATGAATGAGTATGGGCATAATATGTGTATTGTGTTAGCATAAGGAACAACACAATGCTAAAATATTAGTGCTTTGTTACCCCAGTTGTATTCACATACACACAACTAAAGTACAATTGAAGAGGGATTATATAACCTGTGCAACAATAACATACCGGTGCCACATCCCTTTGTGCACACAGCAGAGAAAAGAAAGGTGTGCAACCCATATTCATCTGTGTCCTACCAGAAGGGTATATAAAAAAACATTATTGTTAAGATAACATAATGTAAGTATAAAAGTAGAACTTGGAACATATATGTTTTTACTTACAAGAAAAAAATGAATTGATGAGATTCTGGCGTGTCTGGCCACCACTGGCTGTTTGTTCATTTTCAGCAGCTACATGGGTGGGATGCTCGTCTACCAAAGGCTCAGCTAGGTCTGACTGTACATTGTGCCTCAGTGCAACATTGTGCAAAATGCAACAGGCAAGGATAATATCAGACACTTTTTGAGGCTTGTATAGAAGAGCCCCACCAGTTCTGTCCAGACACCTAAATCTGGTCTTGAGTAGGCCAAATGTCCTCTCTATAACAGATCTTGTAGATATATGGGCTGCATTGTACCTGTCCTCTGCTTCAGTTTGAGGGTTTAGCACCGGAGTCAAGAGCCACGGCCTAATTCCGTATCCTGAGTCACCTATAATGAATGGAGCACACATAAGCTGACATTAGTGATCAAATTGTACAATGCCAACATTCCTAAATAAAAATGTGTTTTGTGTTATAACATGTAAATGTGTACTCACCCAGCAGCCAACCATGTTCAAAATGTCCCTCTTCGAACGCATGGAAGACTGAAGAGTTCCTCAGGATGGAGGAATCGTGACTGGAACCAGGGAATTTGGGTACCACATGCATTATCCTCATCGTCGCATCACATACCACCTGTACATTGAGTGAATGGTAGTGCTTCCGATTGCGGTACACATGCTCACTCTGACTAGGTGCAATCAAAGCAACATGTGTGCAATCGATTGCACCCAGCACACATGGTATCCCTGCTATATTATAAAAGCCAGTCCTGACTTCCAGCCACTCTGTCGCCTCTGTAGGAAAATGAATATAATTCCTAGCGCGTCTATTGAGTGCATAGAGAAACTGGGTCAAGGCCCGCGAGAATGTAGATTGCGAGACCCCGCCCACTATGCCCACAGTTGTCTGGTATGACGCGGAAGCAAGATAATGTAATGAGCACAGCATTTTAACAAGCCCAGGGACTGCACGACCTCTGGCTGTGAAAAAATCTAAATCTCCCCTTATCTCCTGATAAAGAGCTAAGATTGCTGCTGAACTCAAACGATAGCGACTTACAATCTCCTCCTCACTCATCCCATCTAACAGGGTTCTCTCCCTGTACAGACGCGGACGAGGCACAACTTGTCTCCTCTGTCTTCTCCTCTGATCTCCTGTCCCTCTCCCTGTCTCTGTCGTATCCGCGTGACTGTCCCTGTCACTGTCACTGTCCCTCGGTGTGTCCCTCCCTTGCCCTATATGATTGTCTTCATCATCAAGCATGTCATAGAAAAGAATGTTCCTCCGTCTCCTAAACAATCTCAACATTTTGAAATGAGTAGCTGTGAATGATCAGGTAATGGGCGTCCTTTAAATAGGTATGTGATGATGTCAGGTGACATAGTAAAATGCAAGGTGTTACATTAACATAATAAAGTACTTCTGTGGCAAGCTGTGTGCAGTTCTTGTTATAAGTATTTGTTGTGTGTATTCTGCAGGGAATGATGATATTTGGCAATGATGTGACGTGAACCTTTGTAGAAACATTGCTTGCAAATAAATAGTTGCATGTGCAATGCATGTAACACTTGTGAACGCAACAGTCAGTCATGTAATTAGGCAAAAAGGCTGAGATTGACGTGGGAAAAGTTTTGTGTAACATGTGTAATTAGCCATGTTATTGTGACATGTTGACAACAATGAATAGTCGTGTGCATATGCATGCATTTCTGTAAGGAGGATAGTTGGTATAGAATGAGTTTACAAGGTGTCCCAATGCTGAATTACTGTACATGTGTGTATAAGTTAGGTTGAAGTGCTTGTAATGCTACGGTTACAATGTAAACATGCAATGTGATTGAGCGTCCAATAAGTGACGTCATGAAAATAGGGAGGACCCAAAAGTATATGTAAACATGAGAAGACAGATGTACATGAACGTTTAAAGATGCGTGTCACATTACAAGCATTGTGTAATGTAAAGGAAGATGAATATACTGTGTATGTGTGACATGTGTGACATGTGTAACATCATGTAAATAATTGTTGCTCAGTTCAATAAAATGTGTGATATGATGTGAGGTTCTCCTTTAAGAGTTGAGTATAGTATTTTCCCTTGGCACATCATCACATGATGAGTAATGTGACCCGCAAATGCTGCAAACATGTAAAAGTATAATGTTATGCAAATAATACACGTCAGCTGTGACACAATGCAGGGAATGCCCCCACACTGTAATGCAAATGACGTTTGTATTGTGAGCAATGAAACGTAAACAGTACTATACTGTTATACGTCCCCGCTCCATTGACTCCATTGATGTACTGTACAGAAGTTTTTTTTTTCTAAGTGCCGTTGCGTCAGCCTTAGCGATCGTTCTCCCCTCCAAACTGCCAACTTTAGTTGGCGGGAGAAATTGGCCATAACATCTCAATTTCGTAGTGCCGATCAGGCCCGATAAGCTGTTTTTTTTTGTTGAATCCAGCCGATTTAAAAAAGTGGCGATCAGTGGCGAAAACAGGCTTATCGGCAGCCGACTGGCCATAACAAAATAATCGGCTCCGAAACCTGGCGAAATCAAGCACTTATCGGCGCTTACTGAATCTCAAACCCAATTTTGCCTATAAAATGGCGATAATTCCCTTATCAACGCTTACTGCATGAGGCCCAAAGTGTCTTACAGTAGGTAGGAAACCAGGTAGAATATCATATAATATGTCTCTCTGACATTCCAATATGCAGAGATATCCTTCACATATATGAAAGTGCATAGAGAATTATGGTTGAATCCATAAGTATCCTCCGCTAGCTAAATCCTTGATCTATCACACTGAGATGTGGATGTGATAATGAAAAAACGGCTTAGATACATATATCCGTTAGTATAGCTAGACTAAAATAATAGAGTATACTTTCTTATGATCTACCTTGATATACAAGATATATATCCTTCTGAGCACCTTGGGTTCATTACAAATTTGTTTCCTATGTATTTGGATGAGCAGTTGTTTCTCCTTTATAGTTTATGGAGGGCGTACCTTTCTAAGGGACAGTACGGCAAGATGTGCGGCTGAGCTAACCGCTGCAAGGGGCAGCTGGCCCATACAGCAAGCAACAATAAAGATGACCTTGATTAAAGACACCCTCATGTGTGAGTCTGGAATTACTCTGCAGAGGAAGGCACCACGGAGGAGTTCCTCATCAGAACCATCCCCTTGCGGACGCAGGGATCCTGATGAGGTGGAGGCGCTGCACTGGATATAGGTAGGACTCATGCCCGCTACCTCAGCTGCCTGTCTGGGTTGGCATTCCCCACACAACATCATGCGGGAGACTCAGGAGTCCTGTTGCCAACAGGTGCACCACCAGACACTACCATGTGTCAGGAATCGGCGTTCTTTACGCTCCTCACACAGAGCACTCCCTCCCCGCAGGGAGCCCCTGGACACACAAAACAATCCTGCCTTACCGGCCTCCACGGCTCCCCGCCCCTGCCGCCGTTGTGGGATAACTCCCCTCGGCGATTCCTCTGTACAGCGCCGCGCGCGCCCACGCCCTCCTGCACGCACACCTGCACCATCCACTGGCTCGGTTCACGCGCATACACGAGTTACGGAGCACGCTCAGTCTGCACACTCTTCTTCCCGTCCCCCGGACCTCAGGCTCCGCCCCCGCACAGTGCACGAGCATACTCAGGTTACCAACAAGACTCACCTGGCCTGTTATGCCTGCACCAATCTGCAGTGTCTCCCTGTAGCTCTTCCTGTCCCGCCTTCGTTCCTAATTGGACCTTCCTGCTTTATCTAGCTCCTCTCTTCTCTCAGTCTTTGCTCGACATAGTCTCTGTATGGAAGTACTTCTGGATTCTCTCAGTGGTCACAGGGTCTGACGCGGCTTGTACGACTACCCCCTCTGGCTCTCGATCTCGGCACTCCTTGGACAACGCTCACTCTGGTAACCCCTTGTACACGGCTTGGACTACGACCTATCTCCACTCTCCACTCCCTGACCTCGGCAAGGCATTCATCACTCTATCTCTACAACCGGTACTAATAATAATAATAATAATAGCATGTTCTTGTATAGCGCTGCTAATTGTACGCAGCGCTTTATAGAGACATTATGCAGGCACAGGTCCCTGCCCCATGGAGCTTACAATCTATGTTTTTTGGTGCCTGAGGCACAGGGAGATAAAGTGACTTGCCCAAGGTCACAAGGAGCCGACACCAGGAATTGAACCAGGCTCCCCTGCAGCAATCTCGGTGTCAGTCAGTGTCTTTACTCACTGAGCCACTCCTTCTCCTTCTCGGTACTGGCAAGTATTGTCTACCTTACTACACCTGGCCTGGCAACGCTTCATACCACACTCCGGACATGCTCCCTTTGCTGCGGGTGCGTGTATTACCACTTCCCCCTTCAGCTCAGGGGACGGGTCTGGTCTGCGGGCAGCACCGGCGTAACACCATGTAATGGGGACTGGTTAGACCACAGGGGCCAATGTGAGATTGGGTGGGTCAGGCCAGGTCAGAAAATCCGTTACACTATTAACATACAATCCATTCATCGTTAATACACTGTGCTTATGTTATTTCTGTTCTTACCTGCTAATTTACCAAAATGTATAGGAAGCCACTACACCATCAACCAGGACTTCATTTTCCAACAGAGAGAAGCGCCTGTTGCGCAAGCCTTCCACACAAAGCTTGCAGGCTGGAGGCTCTTCAGCAGCTGTAGCATTATGCTCTGTGGCCTCAGAGGTCTGCTGCACACTGTCCCTCTCTCCCAGTCCACTCCTCCTAGAGCACTGTAGCTGGCTCTGAGCCCTGAAGCTCCTAATGGACTCCCCCAACTCTACACTAACAGGCAGTCACCACACCTGTATGCCCCACGCGGACTGCACAGGCCACACCTACACAGTCCCCACCTGCATTCGCCATACCTGCAGTCGCCACACCTGCATGGGCCACATGGGCCACACCTGCACGGGTCTCACCTCCACTCCTCTGACTAGCATTTGCACTTGCACTCCACTCCTCTCCTCCATGTCACTCAGTATCTCAAACACTGACAAAAAACAAATAGAAAATAAATGACAAACAACTTTCACAAGACAATAAAATATAAAAAAAATATATAGAATAATAGTAGAGAAGTCACTCACAAACCACCAAGAACTCGCTGACAAATGACCAAATACCTCTAACCAAATAGCCCAGTCTGTCTCACCCTCACTCCCAAAAGCACCGACACACGCTGAAGCAGACGACCACGTTATATAGGGGGTAGAATGAAAAGTCTCGCGAAGCAGGCTATTCAGTAAACTTAGAATTTTAGTGCAAAATAATATTTGTATTTTGTCATTGTAATGTATTATATTTTTGGTTATGCTTATTTTTGTATGTTGTCCATTAATTATCATTGTGTCAATTTATGGGCATACTCTGGACATGGATTACCACAGTAAAAAGTAATGGCTTAATTGTGAAATTCTTGATTTATTTAAATATATGTCACGGGAGACCAGTATTTTTAACACCTTTACCTACTGGGATCATTCACTAGGCAAAACAAGGTAGTGGAATAAAATTAGGTTTATTCTGGTGAGACCAGCAGACATACAGATATTACACAAAATACAGAAAATATACACTTACTGGGGGTCTGGGTGAGACACTAGCCTAACTAGGTGTAAGGTACCTGCTTCAGAAGGCTTACCCTGTCCGCTCCTGGTTCACAGCACCTTCATCCGGGAAGATACCAGCCTTTATACCTTAACCACGAGCAAAGTGGAAAATTGAACTTGGCCGCAAAATTCACGGCTTAGTCTCAGCTCGTCAGGCTTCTCCGGCTAAAAACGAAGCCAATTGCTCTGCTATTTGCAACAGAGCAAATTTGAAAAGCCATCCAGCGCCTCACCAACCTAAGCCTGAAATCGTCTGGGTTTCTGATCGGCCAATCCCCTTACATAGACCTCAGTGTTCTATGTCTAATATGGAGCAGGGGCTGGCGACCAATCAGAGAATGGATCGTAACTCAGCCAGACAGACAATCAGAGGGGGGGGGGGGGTGATGCAAAATATGAATTGGTCAATGGGAATCGCACCTACGAATAGCGGCTTCCCCCAGCCAACCCATGACTTCCCGCTGGGCAGGCTCCACCGGGTCTGGCAGTCCAAGTGCGGGAAGCCCTTGTTCTCCGGACCCAGTATGCTGCCCTTCCCTGTTCACCAAACTGTTCCGACACCTCTGGACTTCCCTTCTCCCTTTTGATCCACAATCTCTATATAGACATCCCGGTACCTATGTAAATGCCCAGGCTGACTGTGTAGAGATTAATACACAGTATAAAACATATGACATTGTTTTATTAAACTTATACCTTTGGGAAAACCTTATACTTATTGGGGAAATGGGTCCAGGTGGACAATGTGATGCCCTGGTGTAAATCACCTCACGTACATACAGATCCTGCCTACACATCGGGGAGAATTATGGGACTACCGGTAATATTGTCCCCCAAACTCCTACACAACATATAAATACATTTTGACCCAAATATCTCCCTTGAAAATCCCACTCCCAAAATCCCATGTTTATTATTTATTTATAAAATATTTTACCAGGAAGTAATACATTGAGAGTTACCTCTCGTTTTCAAGTATGTCCTGCGCATAGAGTTAAGATGACAAATAGTACATGGTTACAAATACAGTTACATAAGTGTACAGGGTATACATTATAAACAATTAGATTGTAAGCTCCTCGGAGCAGGGAATCCTCTTCCTTAAATGTTACTCTTATGTCTGAAACACTTATTCCCATGTCCTGTTATTTATATTATTTGTTATTTATATGATTACAACATGTATTACTACTGTGAAGCGCTATGTATATTTATAGCACTATATAAAGACATACAATACAATACAGTACAAGACATAGCATGCACAGTTAGAGATTATATATATTATAGGTGTATGTAACAGTTACAGACCAGATTCAAATGTGAGCCAACTTTAGTTTTGAAAGAACTTAAACTGGTGGTGGCTGTGAGAGTCTCCAGTAGATTGTTCCAGTTTTGGGGTACATGGTAAGAGTAGGAGGAGCGGCTGGATAATTTGCTGAACCTTGGGACCATGAACAGACTTTTGGAGTCAGATCTCAGATGATAAGTGCTGCATGTGGTAGGGGTGAGGAGCTTGTTCAGATAGATGGGTAGCTTGCCCAGAAAGTAATTGAAGGCAAGACAGGAAAGATGAACTTTGCGCCTAGACTCAAGTGATGACCAATCTAGTTCTTTGAGCATTTTGCAGTGATGTGTGTTGTAGTTGCATTGGAGAACAAAACGGCATATTGAATTGTAGAGGGTGTCAAGTTTGCTAATGTGTTGTTGGGGTGCCGAGCCGTATTGGATAAGGGGAACAGGTAAAACACATAACAGGACAGGTTTTAGGTATAAAGTACAGTGTTCCTGGCTTATGGTACTACTTAGCTTCAAGGGACACATGGTTTTCAGGGGTAACCACTCAGGCTTCACCTTTATTGTGAAAACTGGCTACCCCCTACCGTCACATCATATTTTTATTTTTTGGGGGATAGCCCATTCATTGTCTTAGTGGCAATCCATAAACATTTGGGGGTATGATTTACCACTGTTATAATCAATGTGTAGAAGGGGTGGAGGTACCTGGGCCAGGGTGGGTGGTTAGGCCTCCCTGGTGGGTAGTGGAAGCGGTTAACCCCTTCATTGTCATAGTGATCACCATAGTGATTACAACCACTGTGATTGGGAAGGGGTTAACTCCTCCCATGTGCTTTCCATAAATACCCACAGGAACCCCAAGGGACACACATATAAACCCAGGAATCCCAGGGGACACCTGGATACCTCCAGGAACCCCCGGGGGGACACATATAAACCCAAAACCCCCAGGACACATATAAACCCAGGAACCCCAGGGGACACACGGATACCTCCAGGAACCTCAGAGTACACACATATAGCATAGGGACCTGCTATTGAGGCTTACATTGACTTTAGTTAGCAGACTTTTCATTATATGATCAAAAGATGCAACCAAAAGTCTCCTTTGTCTAAGAGACTTAAATATACATAATGAAGCCTATTTCCCCATTTATTGTTAGCCCAATGGGAGAAGCGCAGGAATTCACTTTCTGTTTTTACACACATATAAACCCAGGAACCTCGGGGGGGACACGGATAACCCTAGCCGCTAAGATCAAGAAGGTTTTATTTATTTTTTACTACCAGAGTATGGTAGCAAGGGGTCATCTGAGCTGAACCACATTAATTTCAGCCTCGGGGCCCCCAGCGTCCTTAGTTACAAGCCCTGGTATGGGGTGCCAGTATCTCCTGTGCATTTAAATGTACCATCCATGTGACGCGGGAGATTAAAACATGGTGGGATAAATGCAGCTGTCTCCATGCTGCTTTTCCATGCTGCAGTTTAAACAAACAGTTTCAGTGCGATAACACTTAGAAAAAAAAAACAAGTAGTACGATCTTGTATTATTGACCACACTTTAAAAAAAATGAGTTTTATCTTAGTGAATACTGATTTAAAACCAGAGACAGAACATAAAACACAGACAAAGCTCAGTTTTTAGCACATCCAGTGAGACTCATACACGGTACAGTGCCTAAATATATATGTATAAATATCTAATAAGTAAAATGGTCTTTTAGTTTGACATTTTTGGCCAAAATTGTTGTAAGCCCCTGAGCCAACGCCAAGGCAGACCACATATCAGGGGTCCCTAACGCTAATATAAATTCTTAATAACCTGTGTAATAACAGGAAGAATGATTTATAGTAAATCTGTCAATATTAGTTGCAAAGTTCTAAGTCTGACTGAAGCTTTTATTAACCTGTACATTACCAGGAAAAGCACTCTGTATTAGAGATGTCACAGCCAAACTGCAAGCAGGCGAGTTCCCCTGAGTGGAAGATGCTATGGAGTGAGCCCATAACCATTTAAATGTGGGAGGGGGTGAGCTTAAATTAGGAAGGAGGTTGCCACCCTCCAATCAGCCATGACTAGCTGGACAAGAATTGTAAAACATACTGGACACCTAACAAGCTCCTATTGAACCCCCAAAATGACCACAACATATATATAAGCATATGAGTGTCACAGAGGATATGTGACACTCATATGCTTATATATATGTTGTGGTCATTTTGGGGGTTCAATAGGAGCTTGTTAGGTGTCCAGTATGTTTTACAATTCTTGTCCAGCTAGTCATGGCTGATTGGAGGGTGGCAACCTCCTTCCTAATTTAAGCTCACCCCCTCCCACATTTAAATGGTTATGGGCTCACTCCATAGCATCTTCCACTCAGGGGAACTCGCCTGCTTGCAGTTTGGCTGTGACATCTCTAATACAGAGTGCTTTTCCTGGTAATGTACAGGTTAATAAAAGCTTCAGTCAGACTTAGAACTTTGCAACTAATATTGACAGATTTACTATAAATCATTCTTCCTGTTATTACACAGGTTATTAAGAATTTATATTAGCGTTAGGGACCCCTGATATGTGGTCTGCCTTGGCGTTGGCTCAGGGGCTTACAACAATTTTGGCCAAAAATGTCAAACTAAAAGACCATTTTACTTATTAGATATTTATACATATATATTTAGGCACTGTACCGTGTATGAGTCTCACTGGATGTGCTAAAAACTGAGCTTTATCTGTGTTTTATGTTCTGTCTCTGGTTTTAAGTATATATTGCCATGCTCAGTAGCACTCCTCTGTGACACTCATATGCTTATATATATGTTGTGGTCATTTTGGGGGTTCAATAGGAGCTTGTTAGGTGTCCAGTATGTTTTACAATTCTTGTCCAGCTAGTCATGGCTGATTGGAGGGTGGCAACCTCCTTCCTAATTTAAGCTCACCCCCTCCCACATTTAAATGGTTATGGGCTCACTCCATAGCATCTTCCACTCAGGGGAACTCGCCTGCTTGCAGTTTGGCTGTGACATCTCTAATACAGAGTGCTTTTCCTGGTAATGTACAGGTTAATAAAAGCTTCAGTCAGACTTAGAACTTTGCAACTAATATTGACAGATTTACTATAAATCATTCTTCCTGTTATTACACAGGTTATTAAGAATTTATATTAGCGTTAGGGACCCCTGATATGTGGTCTGCCTTGGCGTTGGCTCAGGGGCTTACAACAATTTTGGCCAAAAATGTCAAACTAAAAGACCATTTTACTTATTAGATATTTATACATATATATTTAGGCACTGTACCGTGTATGAGTCTCACTGGATGTGCTAAAAACTGAGCTTTGTCTGTGTTTTATGTTCTGTCTCTGGTTTTAAGTATATATTGCCATGCTCAGTAGCACTCCTCTGTGACACTCATATGCTTATATATATGTTGTGGTCATTTTGGGGGTTCAATAGGAGCTTGTTAGGTGTCCAGTATATTTTTGAATACTGATTTGACACAAATGTTTTATAGTGTGATAAAACAATGCATAGTTGTTCGGCAATGCACTGATTTGATCAACGTTTAGTGAATAAGCCCAAAATAAATCAAGAAAGACATTTAGGGTATCATGCAGTAAGCATGGAAAAAATGCATTAGCCAGTTTAGCAATTAGCCATGTTTTGGCATGTTAAACTCGCTGTATGCTGTAAGGGGCGAATCCCTGGCGAATGAATGCGCCACCACCATTTGATAAAATGGCTAGTAACCGGTGGCGAGACGGCTGCCTGGCGAGAAGCTGCCGAGAAGCCGTCCCCTGCCGAGATGTGTTTGCAGCAGAGAGAGATCCGCTGCTCTCTCGGCGCAAACATCGGCACATTAAAAATTATTTTTAAAACCATTTTTATTCATAGTGTACATGTGCAGGGGGTCTCCGAAGCTGAACCGCATTGGTTTCAGGTCTGGGGACCCTCTGCTTCCCGAGATACAGGCCCCTTTATGAGGTGCCGGTATCCCTCTGCATTTAAAGGTCCCGATCACGTGACCGCGGAATGTAAACAAAGCAGAGGGATAGCGGCACCCCATAAAGGGGCCTGTATCTCGGGAAGCAGGGGGTCCCCGGACCTAAAACCAAAGCGGTTCAGCTCCGGAGACCCTCTGCACATCTAGACTATGACTAAAACACACATATCAATAAAGACTCGTTCCTTACCTTTGTGGCTATCTGCTATGGTAGCGAAGCAGCATGAATATTTTTTTAATAATACTGTACAGTGAGCAGGGGTCTAGTAGACCATGTGACAGAGGCTTGGGGAATAACGGATATGACGTCATTGAAAGCCTGTCACATGGTACTAGAACCAATCAGAGTAGGGATAGACTTCCCACACTCTGATTGGCTACCGTACCATGTGAGGGCGGCCATGTTTCTTTTAATGATGTCATCTTAAAGGCAATTGGAGCAAAGCCATTCTGATTGGCTGTGCTTTCATTGCCTTTAAGTGACGTCATCATTTTTTTTTGTATCGGCCAAAACACATGGTTTTCACGGCCCAATCAGGGCCGTGGAAACCATGACGAAAATGTGACGTCATAGGCCTTTAAAAGCCTATGTCGTCTCATTTTGAAGCCAGACGCCGAGGAGGAAGGACCTCAGCGAAGAAAGAAGACCAGGGCGTGGCAGCAGACGGAAGAAGACCCCAGAAGAAGATAGAAGAAACAAGAATACAGATGAAGATGGATTAGAAGTAGAAGACCCCTGGATTGTCGTGTTTTATTATTTTAATGTTTATTATTTTCTGGTTTATTATTTTATGGGTATCTGTTCGTGGATTGGTTCGTGAGTAAGCTGTTCAACGGGAGTCGGTGAGTGGGTCAAGTAATGGTAAGTGAACTAAAGAAATGTATTTAATGTAACTGTGTTTTTTGTTGCTTTTTTACATGTGTTTTTTTTTTATTGTACATCATTTCTTGCCACTGTATGTATGTATGTATGTCTAGAGAGATATATACATACAGGGTAAGAAATAATATTGTTTTTAAAAGCTTGCTTTGCACTATTCTTGTGTCGGTTCTGCAGAAGCGGATGGGGCATTAGCAGGATGAGGATGGCCTTCATCGTGGCAGCCGGACATGGGTGAGTGCTACATGTATTTAATGTATTTATTGTTCTGTATGTATTTTAAATGGACACGTGTACTATTATCCATTTGTGGATAATAGTCATTGTGCCCATTACTATACTGTATGTTAGGGGGGTATAGGTGTTGTTGGTGTAATATATATATATATATATATATATATATATATATATATATATAAGCAAAACGTGGCACTGCGTGCTCATTTGCATGTCATTTCCCAGAATCCCTTGCTGCAGTGGAAGTGCATAATGGTGAAGGGCGGGGTTGCAGACCTGCCTTAGACATGCAGATGAGCATACAGTTATATTTACATATTTGCATATTTGCTTTGCAATGGAGGGTTTTTGTCACTTTTTTTACTCACCATAACTTAACTCAATATTATGGTATACCCCATCCCTTAGCTTCTTTGCATACCCAGTCAATCAACCCCACACTGATGAGACCCATTAAGGTCGAAACAGCTGTCTGTGGGTGGTTTTCTGGGTATGCACCTTAACCCTGGCTGTGCTCAAAGCTGTGACCATGCAGCAAGTTTAAGCCTATAGGGAACCATGTTAAAAATGGTTTTTGAAGCAAAAAGTGGCACTGCGTGCTCAATTGCATGTCATTTCCCAGAATCCCTTGCTGCAGTGGAAGTGCTGTGTGCTGGGTTATAATGGTGAAGGGCGGGGTTGCAGACCTGCCTTAGACATGCAGATGAGCATACAGTTATATTTACATATTTATATAAATATATATATATATAATATATATATATATATATATATATATATATATATTTTTTTTTTCTTTAGTTAGTGTGGGGCTGTTGTGTGTGTTTTCTTTTTATTGTGGGTAGCGGGGGTGGGTGAAGGGGGTATTAGCCCCAATGGTGGTTTGTTTAGGGCTTACGGGTGGGTAGCGGGAGGGTTTAACCCCTTCATGACCGTAGCGGTATTAACTGCTACGGTCGTGAAGGGGTTAAGCGCAACCGCAACCCCCCCGCAAGCCCTAAACAAACAACAAGGGCCAAATACCCCCTTCACCCACCCCCGTTACCCACAATAAACCTGGCGCGGCTGTTTAACCCCTTCATTGCCTTAGCGGTTAGCCGCTAAAGTAATGAAGTGGCCTTTAAATGCATTTTTCCTGCCTCGGATGCATGCCGGGGGGGTCCGGTGCTAGTATTAATGGTATCAGCTCCGGAGACCACCGGCATCAATCCCAGCCAGGAAAAAGGCCAGAAATTTTTCTAAGTGCCGATCCGCCACTCATCAGCAGCCTCTCACCATCAACTTGCCAACTTTTTCTTGCGTGGCTGATTCGCCATAAAAACGCCATTCTAGAGTGGCGAATAGCTCCGCTAAGCTACTCGCCACTACTAGAATACAGCGTGGCGGAAAATGTTTCTATTTTAGGCGGAAAGTGCCTTCTCGCCTCGCCACCGGCGGGAAAAAAAAACCGCCAACAAAACTGGCGTTTTTTTTAAATTCTCGCCACTTTCTCGACCCTTACTGAATAGGGGTAGCCATTTTTGGCGAGAATTGCCTTTCCGCTGCTTTACTGCATGTTGCTCTTAATCTCTCATTAACAAGCTATTCGTCAATAACCAAGCACCTAATCACTCATGAACTCATTTAAATACGGTATACCTAATCATGTTTACATTCAAACACATTTAGACTAATTCAACTAGTTCAGTAATCCACTCATTTAATAGATACTTTAGGGCAGGCCTGCACAACTCGTAAAGCGAGAAGGGCCGAACTGCTCCAAGGAAAAAAAAAATTTGGGCCGCACGGGTAAAATCATCATCATCATCATCATCATCTCTCCTCCAGCACCTCTCATCATCATCCTCATATCTCCCCCAGAACCCTCACTATCAACCTTTGCGATACTCCCCATCTATCTCTCATACCCCCATCTCTCCCCCTCACCCACACACATAATACTCCCTCTCCACATCAAACACACAATACCCCCCTGCACACCACACACATCCCACCCCCCTGCACCTCACATCCTTCTCCCCCCCTGCACCTCACATAATTCTCCCCCCCTGCACCTCACATCATTCTCCCCCCTGCACCTCACATCACTCTCCCCCCCTGCACCTCACATCACTCTCCCCCCTGCACCTCACATCACTCTCCCCCCCTGCACCTCACATCACTCTCCCCCCCTGCACCTCACATCACTCTCCCCCCCTGCACCTCACATCACTCTCCCCCCCTGCACCTCACATCACTCTCCCCCCTGCAACTCACATCACTCTCCCCCCCTGCACCTCACATCACTCTCCCCCCTGCAACTCACATCACTCTCCCCCCTGCAACTCACATCATTCTCCCCCCTTGCACCTCCAATCATCCCCCCTGCACCTCCAGTCACCCCCCTGCACCTCCAACCACCCTCCCCTGCACCTCCAACGACCCCCCCCTGCACCTCCAATGACCCCCCCCTGCACCTCCAATGACCCCCCCTTGCACCTTCAATGACCCCCCCTACACCTCCAGTGACCCCCTGTACCTCCAATCACCCCCTATCACCCCCACCTCCAACCACCCTCCCCTGCACCTCCAATGACCCCCCCTACACCTCCAATCACCCCCCCGCACCTCCAATCACCCCCCGCACATCC
Source organism: Ascaphus truei (assembly GCF_040206685.1). Classification (NCBI taxonomy): domain Eukaryota; kingdom Metazoa; phylum Chordata; class Amphibia; order Anura; family Ascaphidae; genus Ascaphus; species Ascaphus truei. The sequence goes on along the minus strand of NC_134483.1, from coordinate 487,258,443 downwards.
AATCACCCCCCCTGCACCTCCAATCACCCCCCCCTGCACTTCCAATCACCCCCCCTGCATCTCTAATCACCCCCCCCTGCACCTCCAATCACCCCCCCCTGCACCTCCAATCCCCCCCCCCCCTGCACCTTCAATGAACCCCCTTAACCTCCAGTGACCCCCCTGTGCCTCCAATCACCCACACCTCCAACCACCCTCCCCTGCACCTCCAATGACCCCCCTGCACTTTCCAATGACCCCCCCCTGCACCTCCAATCACCCCCGCACCTCCAATCACCCCCCCGCACCTCCAATCACCCCCCCGCACCTCCAATCATCCCCCGCACCTCCAATCACCCCCCCTGCACCTCCAATCACCCCCCCTGCCCCTCCAATCACCCCCTCCCTGCATCTCTAATCACCCCCCCCGCACCTCCAATCACCCCCCCCTGCACCTCCAATCACCCCCCCCTGCACCTCCAATCACCCCCCTGCACCTCCAGTCACCCCTGCACATCACCCTTCCTGCACCTCATCTCCCCTGCACCTCCAATCACCCCCCCCCTGCACCTCCAATCACCCCCCCTGCACCTCCAATCACCCCCCCTGCACCTCCAATCACCCCCCCCTGCACCTCCAATCACCCCCCCCTGCACCTCCATTCACCCCCCCTGCACCTCCAATCACCCCCCCTGCACCTTCAATCACCCCCCCCCTGCACCTCCAATCACCCCCCCCTGCACCTCCAATCACCCCCCCTGCACCTCCAATCACCCCCCCTGCACCTCCAATCACCCCTGCACATCACCCTTCCTGCACCTCACCTCCCCTGCACCTCCAATCACCCCCCCTGCACCTCCAATCACCACCCCCCCTACACCTCCAGTCACCCCTGCACATCACCCTTCCTGCACCTCACCTCCCCTGCACCTCACCCCCCCCCTGCACCTCACCTCAATGCACCTCACATCACCCCCGGGACTGCGGGGAATCGCCGCCATTTTTTTTTTTTAAGTTTTATTTTTTTTTTAAGTTTTTTTTTTTTTAAGATTTTTTTTTTTTTAAATCTCATTGCGGGCCACACAGAGAGGCCGGGCGGGCCGCATGTTGTGCAGCCCTGCTTTAGGGTAATAGAATTGTAAAAAATATATATATTTATCCCCAATGGAGATTAGATTTGTGAGGATATATAATAATACTTAAAGAAAATTAGCAGAGCATTGAATTTTAGGCACTGTGATCCCACGATTCAGTTATTCTTATAACATTTCAAATCATGCAGGTGACTACACCTATGACTAATTACCGTGCACCAAATAATAATGCTACTTGGCAAAAAGCTACAGTATAAAGAAATAGTTTAAGGATTTTTCTGTCTGGTCCAGCTTGCCTCTGACCATTATGAAAAATGTGAGTAGAACATAGAACTTAGAGACTTATTGTGCAACTCTCAGGCCTATAATATTTTTCTTCACTGTCTGAACGTCTTGTGAATACAAAGCAAATGGCATTCCAATTTTTTTGTAAAAGGGATATACTTTAAAACAAAAACTGAAAACCTTAAAGCAGCAATCCTGGCCAATTTAGATATTGATTTTTTTAAATTATTAAAACCCACGGGTCCTCTGGGGTTACAGTTTACTCCCAATATTGTAAGCTCTGGGGAGCCCCTGTTTTCTGAGATGATTAGCTGTTTAGTTACTGGTGTTTCCTCGTGAACATTTAAATGACTGTATAATAGGAAGTTGCGACGTCATCCCTCCGATGACATTGCAGCTTCACATTTTCCCACAAGATCTGTGAGATTTGACTGCCATTTTGAATCACATATGGAGAGGAAAATGTTGGCAACTAAATTTGTAAGTAATTCTAGAATCTCAGGAGGTCTCCATAGGTAAAAATAGTGGGGTTCGGCTGTAAAAGACCCACTGATTTGTATTCTTAAAAAAAAAAAAAAAAAGGACAAGCAGGCAGGAATTATTGCTTTCAAATATCAATACTGTGATTCATGAATGTACTTTAGGTAAAAGGCTGCAAGATACAGTACAGATTGCTGTATTCCTCTTGTTATTTTTGGGTTCGTGAGTGCTACTACTATTTTGTTCTAATTGCTTTTGCATTCTAGTGTGCACGTAAAGATCTTCTTTATCCATAAATCTGTCTGTTTCTTGTAGTTCCTGGAATAAAGTGGGAGTAAAATGACTGAGTTTAATGCTATTGTATACCCTTGAGCAGAAGCCTTAATCCATTAGGTACACATATTTACAGATGATGTTTTAAAATCAGCCAATTACTGTACAGTAGGTATTCCTCTCTTATAAAATCTACTTGAGAATCTCTCCCAGTAGAGAAGTCATGAAAGATCTTTTGCTAATATAGCCATGCATCCTCTTGGCTACTAATCTGCCCTACCTAACACATAAGCCCTGGTACCAGCGCAGGCAGTGTTAGGGTTAAATATATGCCCTTGCTGGTGCAGCAGTAAAACCTCCCTTGGGTAACGGGAGGGGGAGCTGTGTACTGACCTATCAGGGGTTGGAACTAGGACCCTCCCCCTGGGTACAAAAGGGACTGCAGATCCAAATTCTGTTGTTGGAGTTTGGAGGCAGGGCTCTGGCCACCTTCCTTTCCCTTCCTCGGGGGAGTGGGAAAACTACCCCCATACTCCGCCAGGGAGCATGGGAGCCAAGGATAGACTTTTGGTGCCTCAAGCCCTTGGGGTTGATTCCAGGGACCAGAGAGTGTATGTGTTTGTATACTGCTGTGCTGTTGAAGAATAAAGAGCAATCCTTTGTTTTATACTCCTACCTGAGGCTGCAGTGAAATCTCCAAGAGGGTAGGGGAACACCTGTTACATTAATAATGAGTATACTTGTATCTACTCCATTGGATTGTGTCTCAATTTCAGTTAATTATCTATTTCAAAAATGTAAAACTTAAAAAAAATGTTGCTTACTTGTGACGTGACTTATCTAGCTAATTGTGCATAGATTTTTTTTACATGATATCAAAAAAGGCTTGTGATCAGTGAAATAAGCTACAGTAAAATAAAAGGTAAAAGCAACCCTTCTCCAAATTTTTATCATGCTGGTTGTTTTCAACTTTTGTTCTTGTTTTCCAATTAGAAACCCCTGCCTACACACAAAATTGCTTTTATTTTGTTTTGTATGCTTTAATAAAATTGATGCGCTCAAGAGTTCTTCAGACTGAATTATGCAAAAGTATAATGTATTGCATCTGTCGGCGTGCAAAGTATGAAGTGAGAGTGAGAACATTTGTAGAAACTTGGAAAGGCAAAAACTAATTAGTTTTGGCAAGCTTTGAAAAGAATGTAAACCAAAGCTTGGCAAATATCTAGTAAATGCTACATGGAATGTAAGAACTCTGATTACTTCCTCCTGGCACCAATTATACAAAACGATTAATTTGGATGTAATTTAGACCAACATAATTATTCAAATTCAAAATCACTGTTGTCTGAGCATAATGGAAACAATTCTCTTTGCTTTTGTGACTGAACTTACTGGAATATCTCAGGGTATGTGATTTCGAATGTTTAACCACTGCTGGGCTGCGTGAATACCTTCTTCTGGCAAGACTATTTGTACTTACCATTTCAATATTGTGGGAGAGGGATTTGGTTTTAATGGAATATTCCAAATTTGACATTGTTGTTTATTTTTGCCCCACTTTTGCAGCCGGGAGACTAAGATACATGACCCCAGCAGTGGTCAAAGTTTGGGGCATTGCCTAAAATGCTACTGCATGTGGAAAGTACATTTTCTTTAGGAAGTGTTATAGAGAGAATTATTGTAGGAGATGGCTAGCTCCAAATTATTAAGGCATGTTTCAAAATGTATGCTTTAAACTGGATTAGTTTTCTTTTTTCTTTGCTTCATATAAATTCGCCAAGTCCAAGGTAACATAGAACTCTTCTCATACAAGAAATGAAAACCAAAATACACAAAGAATACCTTTAATATTTTAATGTCTGTAGCCAGGTCCCCCATGGCTCCCTGGTCCTCCGTTCCCCCCCCTTACTTCTGATGCTACGGGTGATGTTCCGGGAAGTGCGGGTGGTGGCAGGCTCACCGGCGGCTCCCTCTGCAGGGCGTCGCCATCTTGCACAAGGTTCGCGCATGCGCAGTGGTACCAGGAGTCGCGGCGGCGGCCATGACAGATCTTGCGCATGCCATGGAGACCATGACCAATTAGAGGAGGCTCTTAGCAGGGACTACACGTCCCATGAGCCTTAGGAAGGCACCACCTGACCCACGACAGCCGATAGGGCTCTAGGATCCTCCTCAGAAGGAAACTAGGATATTGCGCAATGAGACCACATTAGTCAGTTGGTGCTTGGACATGGACAGGGTAGGAGGTTGGTGCAGGGGTCTGTGACACTCTGCACTAGGCCAGATCCCCCCCTAGGCCCCAGCTAAGCCACGACTCATGCACTAAGATTGTGGCTGCTAGAGGGAAAGGCCCTTAGGTAGGGATCCTGCCCCATTAGCTATTTGATAAGCCAGGGACACAGCTGCAATCTGCGTGGCCCTGACTAGTGTGGTCTGGGACCAGATCACCAGAGCAAGAGAGAGTGAGAGACTATCTGCGTGTGGTATCACTCTGCGGGATATCACCCCACATGGAGGCGGACTCGTCGCGGAGGACATCGCTGGATCGGCGGATCCACCTGTTGTCTATTCGGCGCACCCGGGTGCTGGAGCACCTGGCAGGTACCTATATCCTAAGTGCACCAACCAAGTACATACACCATACTGGCTGCGCTGACCCCATATAGGGGTGGGGGCTGTTATCCTTGTGGATACCAGGCTGGTTGGGTGCCCAAGGGCCCCTCGGGTACAGTGAACATGGTGTGGGTTACACGGTGGTGGGATAAGGCCCTGCAAGGCAAAGGGGTAGCTGTAACCAGTAGAGTTATTATCCGGCTATCACTGTTTATTATATGTTCTGCAGTAAAAGGTTATTCTTATCACATACTGTGTTTGTATATCAGTGTTGTGGTTCCTGTGAAGGGCTACTCCCACTATGTTGGGATCCCTCCCAGGTGGAGGCACTGTACACAGATTCTGCCACCCATCAATGGATTTGTAGAATCCAATTAGCGGATTCAGCAATCCAATGGCGGTTTTTGATGAATCTGTGCGGATTTCAAATCACGAAACGTATTTTTGATTGAAAATGTGAGAAAATCTGGGAAACGGATTTAGGCAGACTCGCCCTTCTCTATTTATCATATGTACAAAAAAGGCCCGGCTTACTGTTTTCTGTGCCGCGATCGCGCATAGTCCCGGTACCCTGACAATTGTGGTGTCTAAAAACAATAGATTAATGCTGCATTGGGTAATGATTCTGAATGGGACCCCTGCAGTGTTAGTCCTTCGCTGACTTCAGTGAAATAACCCCCATACCTGATCTCTGTTTGCTCCTGCAAGAGAGAACGGAGAAGAGTTATAGGGGACTCACATACCTGACTCCTCTGCTACACACGCTGTCTTCACCCGCCTGCAGTTGCTGGCACTCTCTCCCTGTTCCAGTACGGTCCATGGGTATCTACATCATGAGCGAGAATACAATAGGACCATATTCGGTCAAAAACTTTTTCAAGGGGGTTGGACAGTGTTTTTAAATGGAGCCGAGGATATCAGGTAAGGGCGTTATTATACAAACTGTGGATTAACGCTGCAGGCATGTCACGTTCAGAAGCGTTAAGCCTCCTGGGTCGCAATCGACACTCTCCCCAGTGCCGCATACTTTTTCTTGTTTGTCCACGGTGCCAGAGGAAGTAAGAAAGTTCTCATTCTATATTGACAGTCTATCAAATAATTTTACTGTAAATGTGTGTTCTCTTCTGTAAATGGCTTATTTATTAAACATCAGCTGGAATTTTAGTCTGTGCTTCTGAACAGAACTAGAGCTTGCAATCTCATAAATAAATACATTTTGCACAATTGGTTAAATGTTAAAAGGAAGACCAGAACAAAAATTGGCAATAGAGTAGAAGAGTACTGGCTTCACTAAAACAATAAACATCTTACAATTCCATTAATGTATGACTGATCATAAACATTAAAACAGTGCTCCCCTGCTCAAATCACTCTCATGGCTTCCTATCAAATACCACATCTCACACTCAATTCTCCTCCTCATTTTAAAGCTTTACACTCTTCTGCCCCTCCTTACTTCTCAGCTCTAATTTCTCGCTATGCACCATCCCGACTCTTCTGCTCAAGGATTTCTTCTCTCTATCCCCTTTGTATCTAAAGCCCTCTCCTGCCTTAAACCTTTCTCACTGACTGCCCCACACCTCTGGAATGCCTTCCCCCTCAATACCCGACTAGCACCCTCTCTATCCACCTTTAAATCCCAACTTAAGACACAGTTGCTTAAAGTAGCATATGAGAAGCACCATGGATAATACTGGACACATGATACATAAAACTTGGCCCCCTGCAGAAGCACTTTCCACAATTTCCTCCTATCTCTGTACGTTCTTCCTACCTACCAATTGGATTGTAAGCTCCTCAGAGCAGGGACTCCTCTTCAGAAATGTTACTTTTATGTCTGATGCACTTATTCCCATGATCTGTTATTTGTATTTTTTGTTATTTATATGATTGCATCGTGTATTACTACTGTGAAGCGCTATGTTCACTGACGATTATGCCATTCTGCTTGGAGAAAGGCCAAGTGTGGCTGAAACGTCAGTCATTTTGTTGGCAATAAATTCGTTTTGAAAATTCCGTTTAGCCCTGTTCTTTATGCCTTCCACTATATAAATAAAGACACACATACAACAGTAAAAAAAATGTTCTAATTCATTGAAATGGATGACATAATAAAGTTTCAGACGCTACTTGATTGAAAAAAAAAATTGTGGAAATCTAAAAATAAAATGCAACAGCACTTTTACAAACAATCAAAGTGTTCTGCATTGAAATTTATGCTTACCAAACTTTAGAAATGCTGATCTATGCAGCAGATGTACCCAGACTAAGTACAAGTAGCATATTATATTTTTATATTAACAAATTATATCTATTGAACCTGGAGGGCTTTTGTCTGTAAAGGAAAGCAGAATAAAATCAAAGTTTAGCACAAACAAAAATACAATATTAAAGAGATTTACAAGAAATTAACCCTGCCAGCTTACCCCAAATTTAAGGAAATATTACCTATACAGTTCGTATTCCCACTTTCCACTGGTTAAAGGTCATACTGCTGGGGCCTATTCTAGTAGCTCCAAATTGTGACAAATTGCTTCTAAAGTACATGTTAGAAGCAATTGGCATGTTTTGCTATTCTGTAAGCCCTTTTCACTTGTCCAAACCTCTGCAAAAAAAGGCTTTTTTTCTTGTTAGAAGTGTTTTCATTGTGGCCGTGCAAATTCAGGCGGAATAAAGAAAATTGTATTTTTTGCAAACTCGCTAGTAGCTCTGAAAAGTACAAAAGGCTAAATTGACTCTAAACAATTTGCATATTTAAAAAAAAAAAAAAAAAAAAGGACTTTCTAACTTTATTTCCAGTTGTTTATATGTCCCCTCAAACCTCACTCCAAATAATTTAGGGAGAGATGCTTGTGATGAAAAAGGAACACACCTGAGTTACCTTGGGAGATATGCTAATGCTATACAATATGGAGGTAGGTGTGTGAGTGGCACGCTACTGCTTATAAAGAATAAATTAACAATATTGCCTGCTGGTACTCACGCTCTGTTGACCCCAGCGTCTCAAAGCTGGAACCACATATAGTAATACATAAGTATTAGAAATGGAGGAAGCACACAGGAGCCTTGGATAGAGTTCAAAAAAACTTCTGTTGTATTAATACATCAGAGCAGGTATACAAACAGTGCAGTTTCTGGACAATCCTGTCCTTTCTTCAGACCATACACCTTACAAACACTGTGTCTAAAACCATCAATAAATACCCCTGAGGGTTGAAAAATCACCTTACCCCCAAACACCTGTGATTCCAAGCTGAGAAGCCTCTGCAGCAACCAGCAGGTGAAAATGGTCTTCATTTTAAGCAACAATACTACTTATCGCTTTTTTTTCTTTTGTTTATGTAAAGCCTGTGAAAATGTATAATTCTACATTCTTACCTAAGCTGTCAATAGTTTGGTGCTTCTGTTATAAATCTGTAAAAATCCTGATTGTGTGCCTAACATAATGGCCAGCCTTTAAGTTTAAATCAACCCTTCAGTTAATGCAACTCAGCTGCTATAATGTAGCCTTATATTACTAAGGTAACATATATTTTTACAGTTTACAGCTCAAACTGCTGGGGACATTGACAACAGATTATCACAAACTGAAAGTGTTGCAAAGATCTTGCACTACTTCGGAGGTGGACAGTAGAAATCAAAAGATGATTTAAAACTGATTACCAATGGCATTAAGTGTTGAATACATAAAAAAGTCACTATCTACTGTAATACTACAGAACAGATTTGTTTAAAAAAACATACAAGATTTCACATATTTTGATTTTTTTAAAGGAAAAAGGAGGAGGCTCCAGGTGTGATGAGTAGAGCTCAAAAGTATGCTGTAGGAAGAGAATTTCCCAGCATCTGGGTTTGTTTAATGCTAGAGATGCTTCCCTGAATGGCAGTGTGTATGTTCTAATCCTGTTGGGCCTGGCACTAGACTGATTGGTCTTAAGGATATATTTTAGGAGTTGTGACTTATGCTAATGCTATGCAAAATATATTTAAAAATCTCCCAGGGTCCTCTGTCCTGGGACATCTTCTCTTTTCTCTGTACACACTTTCCCTAGCTAACCTAATCACGTCTCTTGGGTCTAAATATCACCTCTTTGCTGACGACACACACATTTACCTTTCAACCCCTGATCTTACACATGCTGTACAGACCAAAGTTTCTGAATGTCTCTCTGCGATATCATCCTGGATGGCCATCCGCCGACTTAAACTTAACATGACAAAAACAGAGCTCCTCATACTTCCTCCCAAACCTGGCCCTACTACCTCCTTCCACATTACTGTTGGAACAACGATCATACACCCAGTAGCCCAAGCACGCTGCATAGGGGTCACACTCGACTCCTCTCTCACATTTGCCCCTCACATTCAAAATATATCTAAAACCTGTTGCTTTCCCCTCCGCAATATTACAAAAATACGCCCTTTTCATCTGTTGCTCGACTGCTGAAACTCTGACACAGGCCCTCATTCTCTCCATCTCGATTAGTGTAACCTCCGGCCTTCCTGCCTCTCACATGCCTCCCCTGCAATCTATCCTAAACGCTGCTGCCAGAATCACTCTACTCTTTCCTAAATCTGTCTCAGCGTCTCCCCTGCTGAAATCACTCTCCTGGCTTCCTGTCAAATCTCACATCTTGAACTCCATTCTCCTCTTCTGCTCCTCCTTACATCTCAGCCCTAATTTCTTGCTATGCACCATCCCGACTCTTGCGTTCTGCTCAAGGATGTCTTCTCTCTACTCCCTTTGTATCTAAAGCCCTCCACCGTCTTAAACCTTTCTCACTGACTGCCCCGCAATGCAATGCCCTTCCCCTCAATACCTGACTAGCACCCTCTCTATCCACCTTTAAGACCCACCTTAAGACACACTTGATTAAAGAAGCATATGAGTAGCACTGTGGCTAATACTATACACGATACATAAAGTTTGGCCCCCTGCAGACACACTTACCTGAATGCCCTCCTACTGTCTTTGTACGTTCTCCCCACCAATTTACTTGTGAGCTCTTCGGAACAGGGACTCCTCTTCTACAATGTTACTTTTATGTCTGAAGCACTTATTCCCATGATCTGTTATTTATATGAATGTCATGTGTATTACTGCTGTGAAGCGCTATATACATTAATGGCGCTATATAAATAAAGACATACATACATACATCGGGTACCTCAGGTGTGTTAATTTTTCAGCACCAGAATCTCTCCCTAATTTATTTGGAGGGAGGTTTGTGAGAACATATATACAACTGGAGATACAGTACTATAAAGTTAGGAAGTCTTTGTCCTGACAAATTCGGTGCTACTGTACAAGAATAAGCCCCATAGATACACAAAGTTTTTATTTTTTTTGCTACATACATAATGTGAAACAATATCTTTTTAATCCAAATGAATGTCTGGTAAATTAGACAAAAATAATCAAACTATCAGACTATCTTGGTTTTCTTTCTTTAACATTTGTGTTAAACTCATGGAATCTTTGTAAATCAGTATTGCTGAGCTGAGGAAGAGGAGAGCTCTCGAAAGCTAGCCTTAAAACAGTAGCATCAATTGTTAGTGTAAATAAAAAAAAGTATCACCAAACACTGCACTATCGCAATGTGACTAACACAGCTAATTCTACTTCATTAATATTTTAGTCTCAAACTTTTTTTTTGTTAAAAAAAATAAACTTATTAAGGCATTTTGCTAAAGTATTTAATAATATTACATGTAATAGGGCTCAGACAGCTCATATCAAGTAATTAATAAAATATTAATTTGCACTAACATTGAGATCTGTAGCATTTTCATATGTGGTACCTGAGCAATGAGCCCAGCCTCTTATATTTCATAATTACAAAAGTAAAGCTAAAGTGGAAATTATAACAAAAATAATGCCATGGAATCTTGTGCATAATGACAACCATTGTATTACTAAGAAAAAAATATTTTAAAGGAGAATGATCAAGCTGTCATACATGTCATTTCACTAAAGTGGCAGCATTTAAAGCTAAAGTTAATAGTTCTTTTCAATGCCTAAGTTAAAAAAAAGATATGAAAAGATATGATTCTAAAGGTATTTAAAGTACAATAATAGTATACATTTCACCTACTGTACAGTATAAAGGAATTACACTACAATATACAGTATTGTGCAAAAGAAGGTTTCCAGAAAAAAACACAATATACTTATATATAAATGTATATATTATACACATATACTATAATTACATTTTTATATGAGACCCATTAAGTTCGAAACGGCTGTCTGTGGGTGAGTTTACTGGATATGCCCATCCGGACGGTTGTCTCTTCACTGCACCATCTAACTGAAGGAAAATTTTGGAGTGGGGCCATTCTTCTAAATCCGCCGGTCATCCAGGTATCAAGAACTGCTGACCTTATCGAACAAACTTTCTGATGGCCTGAGATTCAGGGAGACATCAAAGAATTTGTCAAGGCATGTACCACATGCGCTGGGAACAAGGTCCCCCGCAGTAAACCTCAAGGACTCTTACATTCTCTTCCCTTCTCTGATTGCCCCTGGAACCATTTGTCGATTGACTTTATTGTGGAGTTGCCAGTATCCAGGGGTATGAATACCATCATTGTTGTCATTGACCGCTTCTCCAAGCAGGCACATTTCATCCCACTCAAGGGTCTACCTAACTCCTCCACACTGGCGGATGTTTTTGTTAAAGACATTTTTCGGCTTCATGGAATACCACTAACCAGTTTGTCTCAGAATTTTGGCAGGCGTTCTCCAAGAGGTTAGGCATCTCCTTACACTTTTCCTCTGGGTACCACCCTCAGACCAATGGCCAACCGGAGAGGACCAACCAAACCTTAAAGCAGTTCTTGTGCTGCTTCGTCACCGACACACAAGATTATTGGGCGGATCTTCTCTCCTGGGCAGAGTTCACCCATAATTCCTTTTGGAATTAATTGACCCGGGATTCCCCCTTCTTCATTCATTACGGCTTCCACCCAGCATGACTTCCCATCGTCTCCACATCTTCCGGAGTACCTGCAGCAGATGATCGGATCCAAGCCTTACAAACTTCCTGGACAAAGTTCCAGGAGAACCTTAGGAATGCCACTTCCTAACAGAAAGTTCAAGCCGACCGCCACCGTCACGAGATTCCTGAATTCAAACCAGGAGACAAAGTATGACTGTCCTCCAGGAACATTTGCTTAAAGGTTCCCACTCTCAAGCTGGCCCCAAGATGATTGGGCCTCTTTTTTTATCCTGGAGAAAATCAACCCCGTGGCGTATCGCCTACAACTTCCATCCTCAATGAAGATTCCTTCATTATTTCATATCTCCTTATTCAAACCTGCTTACCGCAGTTCCCGCTTTCCGGATTCCTCTCCTCCACCACTGGCTCCTCTGGTTCAGGGTCAACAGGAATAAGAGATACAGGCTATCATTGATTCCAGAGTCTCGAGAAGGTCCATCCAATATTTGGTCCACTGGAAGGAATAGGGCCCAGAGGAATGATCTTGGATCCCACACCAACAAGTCCATGCGCCCAAACTCCACAGATGCTTCCATCAGAGGTACCCCCTTAAGCCTACGTGAATCGCCCGGAGGTCTCTCTTGAAGGGGGGGGTACTGTAAGGACCTCCATCATGCGGCAACCCCGCACTACCTCTCATGCGCCCCCGCGCATGCGTGGGGTTTCAGCGGGCTGTTCTCCTTCTCAGACGCGCGCAATGACATGCGCACAGCTCGGACATTCCCCGACGCCACAGAGCTAAACTCCGCCTCCGGATCACGCTGCATGCTCCAAGTGCGTGGCTCATGCATGTGACGTGTTCGTGATACTCCCGAGCTCCGTGACAACAGACCATCAGCCCTACAGCTGAATCTGGTTCTTGGACCCAGCCTATCACAGGCTTCCGCAGAGGCCTCGCCTCCGCTCCACCCCCATGGGGATTGGTCCTTCTTCCTATATATGCTCAGCTGTGCCACTGGCACTTACTTTGGCTGAGCATAGATTCTAGTACTCTGTGTTTACCCTTCTCACCGTGCCTTGTCTCTTGCCTTGCATTCCAGATTGACCCCTTGTGTACCGACCCGGCTTGTTTTTGGACCACCTGTATCTCCGTAGAAAGGGGGGGGGGTGATAGACAGCACTCTGACACAATGACTGAGCAGGGTTGCAGGGTGCACGGAACAGGAAGGGACCCTAATTCCCTTCAGAAGTACTAACAAACCAAAAGATAGTACCAGCACTCTCTGTCTCACAGCGACAGATATAAGCGAATACCAGTTTAGGGAATATGAATAATTTAATGACACTAATAATAAACTGAAAATATAGCAACAATAGCCAATACGCCAATGCAAGAATAAATATCACCATAGAGAAAATCAAAAAATAAAAGGGGGTAGAGGGGAAAGAAGGAGAAGGAGAAAAAAACATGAAAGAAAAGGAAAAAATCACAAAAATGGAAAAAGGAAAGCAAACTAGGGGGGCAACGTTTCGAGGGGTGACCTCTTCATCTGGCCCATTCCCCCTGGTCCCAAAGAGTCCCAGAGGTACTTCCCTAAGCCTTCCCTCCCCACTGTCAAATAATCCCACACTCAGCTAATGATATAAATCTAAAGTCTAAAGAGGGCAAATCACATAAGCAGATATCAAATATCAAACAATAAATGTAAATACAAGAATATTGTAAAAGACACAGAACATATGCAGATATCAGATGTCAATCAGTGAACAAGTATAAGCAAACCCTTTATCAACAGATCCTGGTACCCTGTCGAGTGCACTTGATAGAGGGGTTGACATCTGATATCTGCATATGTTCTGTGTCTTTTACAATATTCTTGTATTTACATTTATTGTTTGATATTTGATATCTGCTCATGTGATTTGCCCTCTTTAGACTTCAGATTTATATCATTAGCTGAGTGTGGGATTATTTGACAGGAGGGAAGGCTTAGGGAAGTACCTCTGGGAACCTTTGGGACCAGGCGGAATGGGCCAGATGAAGAGGTCACCCCTCGAAACGTCGCCCCCCTAGTTTGCTTTCCTTTTTTCCATTTTTGTGATTTTTTCCTTTTCTTTCATGTTTTTTTCCCCTTCTCCTTCTTTCCCCTCTACCCCTTTTATTTTTTGATTTTCTCTATGGTGATATTTATTCTTGCATTGGTGTATTGGCTATTGTTGCTATATTTTCAGTTTATTATTAGTGTCATTAAATTATTCATATTCCCTACACTGGTATTCGCTTATATCTTTACCCGTATCTCCGTATTCTGGACCCAGCTACCTCTGATCCTCCGCTCCTCTCAACCCAGACCTCAGCATTGTACTATGTTTATTCTACCCTCTCCAGACCCAATCTTAGCTATTGTACCCTGTACGTTCCGGACCCCTCCTACTCTGACCTCGGCAAGTATAACGACAACGACAAGTACTGTAGGACCTGTCTAGGTAGCTGGGTTATCTGGGGATCTAAAATGGGTCTCTTGCAGGAGGAGAATGTTGGCACCTTTTTTTTTTTTAAGGTCCGTCATTGCCATCCTTTTCTTTTTAGGGCAATTCAAGCCTTTTACATTGAGTGCTATTATTTTAAGTGACATTGTGAGTTTGTTTTAACCACACTGACAATAATGAATAGAGGGCCTGAAGCTGCACCACTGTCAAGATATCGTGCTTGTCACCTGATGGCTGTTCTGGGTAGAGGGACAAGGGTAGGACGGAGGGAGCAAAAACGGTGGGAATGGAGAAAACTGGAAAAATGTGAGCATTGATGCGTCTCTAGAGAAACAATCCTAATGCTCACCTGCCATTTGGAACAAAATTTGGTGTGGGGTGGCGGGGGGTGTGGTGGGGCGGGGACTAAAAAGTACAAAAGCAACTGTGTCTTTAAGGACATAGAGATGGTTAAGGGTAGTGGAAAAGACTTGGACAGCCTGTCTACTCAAGCTCCAACCCCCGTACTTCTCAGGCTCATGAGCCCACTGTAGGGGTGAGGCTAAATTATAATCTTATCTAGAGTGTAAACTCCACATGTGAACCATTTACAACCTTATATTAACTTGAACCTGAAAGCAGTGAAACATTTCAACATACAATACTTATGCAATTGCTCACTTTAAACTAAACTTTTGGGAAACTCCATATCAGGGCTCCTCCAACCCCCAGGTTTGGGCACTTATCCTTACTCAGCTCTTATCCAGGCCAGACCCATCCAGGAGACCTCATGTAAGTCTTGAATTCGAGGATAATGGTGATAATGAGTCAGTTAACCAGAGCAAACAGGGCTCTGCATTTGTGCTAATGATGGATTAGGGAGCCCCTTGAGCCCAGTGGCAAACACTGTAACAGGGGGTACAATGGGCCCTCCTTGGCCTCACCGACTCGACTCCACCCCAGTGCTCTTCCGCCCACCCCAACCTCCAAATCTCAGTCTGGAGACACAGGATTAGAGTCCAGATTTAGAGTTCAGGTATGTCGGGGATCACGGAGCCCCCGCCATCACAGGTGGGCCTGAGATCCTCTGAGCCTGCCATGGAGAGTCCTCCCTTCCTCCTTTAGAATGATCTTCAGTCTTTTGTGCTCCTAGTTGATTCTGAGTTGGGGAACCAGGAAGCAGGGAATGAAATTTGCGCTCGGAGTACGTGAGATGGACAGTGGGAAATGGGAGAGGGGAGACCAGCCCAAGATCAAGTCTGGAAAGACATCATCATGATTCATCCAGACAGATCCACTCTCAAAAGTCTCGGAGTGCTCCAAGGTAAGGGGGAGGGGCCCCCATCCCGGACCTTGGCATGCTGCTTAGACTTTTGACTGTTTCGATGGGGAGTTTTGGTGAGGAGATCTTCTCAAAGGAACCGCAGTCCAAGAACGCTCCAGCACCGGTGGGTTCCCACCTCTTGATGCAGGACTGAAGTGAGAAGGACCCAGGCCTAGGTGGCTAAGGAACGTTTCACCATCATCTGGGTTCCTGAGTGCCTGGGGTCTTTCCTTTTTAACCTCCATGAGCCCGAAAGGAAACATCCATCTACATTTAATGTTGCGATCACCTAGCTTTGCCGTTACCTCACAGAGATTTCTTCTTTTGGCAAGGGTGGAGGCGCAAGGTCCATGTAGACCTATAGAGGTATATTTTGGAAACTGAGGTCCGTGGAGTCTCTTGTTGCCATGCTGAAGGCCTCCTTTGTTTTAAAATAGTGGGATCTCAGCATCACGTCCCTTGATCTATCTCCCAGCTGGGTTCTCATTCTTAGGGCCCTGTGACATCTGTCGAGGACAATGGACTCTTCGCTAAAATCTGGAGAAGCTGCTCTTAGCCACCTGCCCATGAACCCCATGATATCCATTTCAGATTCTGGGATCCCCCGAATCCAGAAATTGTTACGGCGGTCCCTGTTTTCCGCATCGTCCTGTCTGTTCTGTTTTTAATGTCCAGGAGTTTGGACTTCACCCCTTTAAGCTCTTCATCCATGAGGGATGTGAGGGAATTGTAGCACCCACTTTGGATTCTAGAGAGCTGGTGCGTTCACGAGAGAAGATATCTCCTCATTATGATCCTTCACTGCCACTTGCATTAGGGATTGTATTTTATTAAAAATGGTAAGTATGTCGCTCTTCGTGGAGACGGTCTCGATCTCCAAAACCGGTTTCAATGTCTGAATGTTCTTGGAAGAGGGCATCTACTGTCGCTGCCTGTTGTGGGGTTAGGAGCCATGTTTTGCTCGCAACTCACTCTGGTTCTTCTTTGTTATGGTTCTCACAGCTTTTGATGCCATGGTAGGTAAGTCTTGTATGCGTTATGTTTTATGTTTTGAGGGTTAATCAGAGCAGTCTTGCTGTCATAAGCTTAGATTGAAGCCTGGGGCACTACGGAGCATGAGTCTGAAGCGCCATCTTAGAACGCGCTGCTTATGCGCTCCTGTACAGAGTACTCCTTTTTGGGGGGCACATATTCCCCTTTGGGGGCCATCACTAGGCTGCAACCTTCTATTGTATTCATTTATATTGAATTATGTGGGGTTGGAGATGTGAGGATTAGTCTCTCTTAGCTGCACTGTCTGGTGGTACTCACAGTGCACTTTTGTAACTGCTCAGGGGCACCTGGCAGCCATCTTGGGGAATGGGAACCTCCTGTGTGGACTTGCGCCTTCTCCTACTATGTATGCCCATGTACATCAGCTGGGGAGGTCACCGCGGGATCCCATCCACCCGGCGGAGGCTCCATCTCTATTTGCTTTGGGTGTGGGTGGAGAAGCGGGCCCTCGCTCAACGCCGATGCCGTACTTGAGCACCTACACAAGATGGCCGTCCCTCCTTGCTCCCAGTCTCCCCACGGTGCACCCGCCAGCCTGTAGCTACCAGCTTTCAGCAGTGCTGTAGCAGGAGGCCTGTCAGGCGGCTCCCCGTTGCTTAGCCTCTCACCTCCTCGGCAGGTTGGTATCCTGGGTTAAAAAGACAAAAAGAACAGCGCAAAACGCAATAGTGAAGTATATAAGTACAAATTATATTTGTGAAAAAATGGTGAGTATTAAGCGTACATTTAGGCAGAAAGGTAAAAGCATATCTGTGCAATCATCAGCACAATGTTACCACAATGGAAAGCCTCTGGATGGAATGGTGTAGCCCTCTGGTGCAGCAGCTGTCTTCTGGAAAGTCACAGTGATATCTCTCACTTATCCTGGACCCCTGCAAGTGGCAGCTGCAGCCCTTGAGCTGTTCAGAGTTCCCCCACTGGTAGTGGCATCTGCTGGGCTCGTGGCATAAAAATGTCAGTTCAAACAGGCTTGGTTTGCTGTCCTTAGGGCACAGTGATGCCTAAGGGCTCTCCTCTCACTGCACACACCGCGCGGCCCACGTGGGATCTTCTTCCAGCGCTCGTGCACTCCCGTGACGTCACGGATGATGCGCGGTGTTGATTTCAATGGAGACAGTCCAAAAACAGAAGCACAGTATAGAAATCGCTAAAAATAGGTTAGGGAGGCTAGGATGGGGAACCAGACCCTGCCAATCTTTATCCAACGCGTTTCGAATCTACCCAAAGAGCTTCTTCATCAGGGATAATCCTGATGTCCTGGGTTATCTGCTGCTGAGTTTGGCTATAGGTCTGGCCAAATCAGTCCCGCTTGGCGGCTATCTTTGATCCAGCACAGTGTTTGAGAGGAGGCTCAGGGGACCCGGCTTTAGCTCGTAGTCTATTTTCAGTTCCCACTTCCACAGGGAACCTGAAGTACCCAGGGAAGGTCTTCCCCCAGTTTTCTTGGTGTTTTTTTTAAGGGTTTCTAGGCTTTAGTTTTCTCTGTTTTAACTACTGTACTCTTGGGACGGAGCTGCAAAGCCACATGTCTTGGCCGTGCCCCGGAAGGATTGAGTTTTAATGCACATTGGAGTGAAAACAATAGTTTTGCCCTCAAATTATTACTTTTGCCCTCAAATATCACCAAGTGTTGGATATATTATAGACTCACCAAAGTTTGCAAAGATTACTTAAAAGGGTTAACACCATGCGTTTGACAAATTAAATGTATATTGTACTTCATTTCAGGCCTTGCACCGCAAGTTATCTGGTTTACTGGTGAAAGGGAAATAAGATTTTACCTCTGCAACATGCAGAACATGGGAAGAGTTTGAATTGTAAGAAATATGCCATTACAGTTTATTTTCTAACTTAATTGAGAGTTTTATTGTTTTCTGAGTATACTGTATGCCTTAGTATTTCTATGCAAATTAGTGAGATTCTAAAGATGCTGCAAGGCCTGCAATTTAAGTGTGCATAGTGTTCCGATTTCCTAATTAAAATACAAAGATATTGATACTTACTGATTTAATTGAAAGTGTAGGTTTACGGTGTTCATGATTTGTTTATTATGCATCTGCATTATTATCTACCTTGTATTGCAGAGCCTTGTTCGAGATAATAAAGTGTGTTTTATTTTTCTTTTATTTCAATTCCTTTGTGATGTTTCAGACTCCAATACATTGTACTGCATTTAGCTGCATTTTAATGCTTATTGTAATTGATTTTATTTAATTATTTCCTGGAGGACTATTCAGTCACTATAAAAAGTGATCTTGGTACTTCAGGTGGAAGCATGCGCTGTATTATTTAGCCCTTTTATTCATGTGATTTTACTGAGCTGAGAAAATGCACCAGTTGAACTCCAGGTTCCAGATACACTGAGCTCCATCAGGCAATTTGACATTAACCTAAATTAACTTGTTAATAATAACGTTATCAACAAAGGGAATAACGTAACATTAACAAGTTTTACTAATTTAGATAGCATTAATGTTTGTGGACGTTGGTGATAATGATATACTAAAAGAGGCATATCCTAACATTGTGTAGCCAGGACTGATTTCCTTGGCTACCAGTCTGCCCTACCTGGCAGTAAGCCCTGGTAAGAGCAGGCCTGCCAGGAGTAATCATGGGTTTTCCCCACCCACAGCAGCTTCAGTGAGTCACAGGGGAGGCGGTGCAACTAGGCCTATGTGTTTCCAATCAGGGACTCAGACCTGGTACCTACTTCCCTTTTACTTAAGGAGCTGCACTGCTCAATTTAGTCAGTGCCTCTACCTGCTTGAAAGAGGCGGGTTTACTCACAATAATTGTGCAGGGCTCTGCCAATCTGTATTCCCTCATTAGGGGAATGGATGGGAGACTATACCCCTTGCTCCACCAGGGAGTAAGGGAAGAGCAAGGGTGGCTTCAGGGCCCCTTGGTCTTGAGTGGAGATCCAGGGTACATCCTGAGGATGAAGCCCCAAGAACTGCCTGTACTCACTATGTGAGCTGTTTATGCTGACCATCTGCAGTGTGTATCACTAAAGTGATCCTGTTCAAATATATCTTCCTGCCTGAGACTACAATCTAGGGGGAAGTCAGTTATCCTGTAGGAATTGTCCCCACATCCCTGGGACCTGCAAGAGATGGAGGCACTGTCACCGTGAGAAAGAATCAGATACTGCCTAAGAAGCCTTTCCTGTTCTCCTTCACAACACCACAGGAGACTCAGATCAACTGTGAGCCAGCAGGTATGCACCACACCACACCGTGTTGCAGTGAAATCTCCCAGAGGGGGTTGGGGGGGAACATGTGTTAGAATTGCATATCTACTAATGTCCCTTAATACAGGGATTTATTGTTAAAATTTTTTGTCATACCTAAACATGTAGTTAATCCGATCCAGACTTTTTAAAAAGAGCAGTGACGACGTACCCATTTACTTGTATACTTCCCAAGCACTCCTCTATACAACAGGTATTTCATGTGGGTTGACAGGTACCTTTCCATGTGTTGTATGGAGGTGTATTTCTGGGAAGGTATGTAAGTCAACAGCACGTTATTGGAAGTTATTGCAACATTGTGCTACTGTGCAATAGTGTGACATTATGCCTATGCTAATAAGATATACAATGACCGTTGTGTTTGCATATAATTGGCTTTCTGGATTCTTGCTATCATCAGGGAAAAAAATGCGCATTACTGTTTTAGGTAACGTCACACTATTTGCACTGATTTAACAGAGTGAAGTGTATCTGGCCTTAAGAGTCTTGTTACCTCGGGTATTTCCATTAGCTGTGAACAACCCGTGAAGGTGTAGGCACCTGTTAGTATTCCTTCATTCACTGATTTCAAGTGGGACCCCTTGAGGAACCATTATATTTTGATCATGCCCTTCTTGGGATAGATGTTTGCAAGAAACTAATGTATAACCCCCAAATCTTCAACTACAAAACAGGGAAGGAAACAATGTTTCGACGATGTGCTTTATTTTATTTACTTGTACAGTATAATTTTTGTACTTGTTTCAAATTAAACCCTAATTCTTATTTTCTTGTACACCGTTAATGTACAGGAATAATTTAATCATTTGATCGTTTTAATTGAATAATTAAAAGTACTGTCTAACTATATAAACAAATAAATTGTAGGTTCTACATGTTTAAATAATTATGTTTTAAACTGATGTATGTGAATCACATCTGAATAAACTGTAACTTCTAACTTTATAGGTCACCATTAAAGAAAAGTATTGTTTTAGCAGATTATTTACGTATGAATTTTATAACGTGTTAAATAAACCATGGATCATTTCTAGCAAATTGAAGGGGAGCACAGGCATCTTGCTGATGATTTCCTACCCTGTTATAGTTACTGTTTTTGAATAACTATAATAATTGTTTTATTGTTGTTAATATGCTGGTTACTGTACTGTTATTGTATCATTAAAAAAAGAATGTATTTTTCTTGCAATGTTTTCAATTGGCACATTTTACGAAGTTTGACCATGATACAGATGTACTGTAGCAAGGTTTATTCCACCCACTCAAAACGTAGGATATCGTGTTATAACACAAGATATTTCATAGGATATGCGTCATAGGATTAAATGGCAGTGTTAACACAGAATTTCACAGAATATCCTACCATAACGAGCGAGTGGGTGCAATAACCCCTGCTACCGTACATGGCTGAAAATTCTAATTAATATTACAAATGAAGGTATCCAACCGTACTTTTTGTATTTTGCTATTGTTCTTTTTCATAGTAAAACTATTATAGCTTTTATATACTTATTTTGTCTCACTCATTTAGACCCAGTCTCACTGACAAATAGCATCAGTAGTCTCTGAAATATCAATTGAATATAGTCAGCACTTTAACATAAATTTCACTAATTTCAGTCCTGAGCAGTTTATATCTCTATTACTGTATAAAAGCATTAGTTGGTATTCACATTTTAATGGGGAAGTTCTGGCCCTATGAGTAAGGATTCACCATTTTAATTTGAACAATAGGCACTTAGTAATATGATTCATTAAAATGTAAACTCTTATCCATCTATTCATGAAGAAAAATGCTAAAAAAAAATAAGGTAATTTCTCTTTGAGGATGATTATAAAAATGAGCTTGAAATTCCAGATTTGTATCTGCTTGCTCCCATTTGAGCCTATTGCTCAAAATGTGATTGACAGAATAAAGTAAATCAAGACTACATTTTCACTTATTAATATAATATGAACTGTGAAAAGATTAAAGTCCCATTTACATAACCCGAGATGAAAGGAGGTGGAATATTGTAATTATCTTTTCAAGCTAAATTTGAACTGCAGTTTAAAATTAACCTATGCAAATGAGAGGTTAAACCCAAGTAAAGTGGTGTGTTCGTAAAACTATTCTTGCTAGCATAGTTTTATTTTTTTATTTTTTATTGTCAGGTTTGTTCTACACAAATGAAACGTGGGTTACAAGCTAATACTAAGTGAATGGGGCATTTTGTAAATTTAATGACCCCGATTTTAAATAAATTACACTATTTTGTACCCAGATCAAAGTTTATTCTTTCATGGTATTGTTATTCTAATGTTAAGATTAGCAGCAAACATATTAAATACATTTAACGCTTACAATGCAGTCTTTTAATGAATGAGTATGCTTTTATGTAATCCATGTGTTGTACTGTAAATGTCTGGTCTGCTGTTCAAGTCTGTGGTTAAACACATACTATTTTATCAACATGTGAAGGACAGTGTAGCGACATGTCTTTTTAACCAGTACAATGGCAGATACTCTGATACTGCATAGTAACAGCGTTGATGTCAGATTGGTACACAAAAGGGGCTTTTGCATATATGAAAAAGGAAGTTCAAGTAGAAAGCTTTTGTTTTGAGCAAAAAAACCTGATTATTCTTTTATTCTTTTCTGTTTTTAATGCGTTTCTATTACACAAAAGGTGCACATACAAGAAGTTTACATAAATTAACAGACAACATCCAAACTCGGCCTCTAACTCAACCTACTCTCATCATCGAAGCACATACAACACTTCAAATAAAAATTGGTTTTATACATTGTCTAACAGAGAGGCACTAACTTGCTCTTTTCTGTGTATCTGTTTTATGACAAAATCATTTATAATGATTTATATTTAGCATTCATAGTCCCGTAGGACAAGGATTCACTAAAGGTTGACAATTGAAAAACAAATTGTGATATTTGGACCAATTCACCAATGCAATGAAAAACAAAAGGGTGATACCCACTCAATCTCGATGGGAATGAGTAGGTGCACTAAGAAAAAATGGAAATACAAATCAGAGAAGAGGTCCTAGTCAGGTTACTTCATCACAGGTATGGAAAGGTAGGCAGAAAAGCCCATGTTGAGTGCACTCAGTTACCCGGTAGAGTGTGTAATGGGGCACACTTAATTTGGAACCATGTGAATGGATCTTCAGTGACACTATCACACTGCTTGCCACAGAGTAAACCAATTGATATGTAGCTCAATAAACAATTGAAAAGTCCCCTAATAACTACTGATAGGTGTGGTGGCAATTGATACAATAAAGAATTGAATAACTCAATAAAAAATAGCGGGGACAGACATTGATATACACTGTTTGTGCTCTCAGAAAAATACTACGGGTCACCAAATATTATGCACAGGCACTGCGATTGGCGGAATGTGGCCGCAAATAGTTTCAGCAGATCATAGTGTGGGTGCATTATAGTTATACCCTGAATGAATTAGTAAGGTGTATATATGTGGCGTCCTAATGGCTGTTAGGCTCACAAACTAGCCTTTATACCAATACAGTGTACTGTAAAGGGGGTAAGGGCAGTGTGGGAGTAGATGTGGCACTAATGGGGTCAACCAACACTTAGGCTTGACTTTCTAGACCCTGCTAATGCAGAGGCAGTGTTACTACTGAATATATTTTGTGTGTGGCTTCTGTGGCCTTTCTTTATCAGCTGTGTGGAGTATAACGATGGAGTCTAAAGGGAGGGAAGGACAAGTTTAGTTCTCTACACTGTGTTTAAATTAAAGTATACTACATGTATGTATCCCATCTCTGAACACGAAAGAGTGCAGGGTGCAGTGTAGCTTACCAGTGTGCCAAAAGCAAAGTAGGATACTACTAGCCATTCTAAGCCAAGATGGGCTACAGGAAAGAGGAATAGAGAGAGCCTTCATTAAGGTCATTATGACTTAGGGCCTCATGCAGTAAGTGTCGATAACGCTTTTTTCGGCATTTTTCCGCCAAAATTGGATTTGAGATTCAGTAAGCGCCGATAAGTGCTCAAAATCGGCATGTTTTCTTCCCGAAAAAAGATTTTCGGCATGCGTCTGGCGATAAGCCCCTTTTTGGCATTTATCGGCACTTTTTTAAATCGGCTGTATTCAAGTAGCCCAGATCAGCTTATCGGTGCTGATCGGCACTCAGAAATGGAGATTTCATCGGCAATTGGTCCCGCCAACTAAAGTTGGCAAGTTGGAGGGGAGAACGATCGGTAAGGTTGCCGGAACGGCACTTAGAAAAAAAACCTCATCTCTACATCAATGGAGTCAATGGAGCGGGGACGTATAACATTATAGTAGTGTTAACGTTTAATTGCTCAGAATACAAATGTGCTTAGCATTACAATGTGGAGGTCATTCATTTCATCGTGTCACCCCTTACGTTTATTATTTGCATAACATTGTACTTTTATATGTTATCATCATTTGCGTGTCACATTACTCATCATGTTATGATGTGTCAATGGAAAATCCTATACTCAACTCTTAAAGGAACAGGTCACATCATATCCAACATGTTACTGAAGTGTACTTCAATTTATTATATGATGTTACACATTTCACACATCTAACACATCCAGCGTATAGTAATGTTGCTATACATTACACAATGCTTTGAATGTGTAACGCCTGATCAAACGTAAATGTAGATCTTTGTTTTCATGTTTACATGTACTTTGTGTCCTCCCTTTTTTGATGACGTCCGCAATTGGACACTCAATCACATTGCATGTTTACATTGTACACGATGCATTACAAGCACTTCATGCTAACTTATACACACATCTAGAATAGTTACTCATTGTTACACGTTTGAAACTGAATAAAGAGCAACTATCCTGATGCCATAAATTTATGCATATGCACAGTATAATTAATTGATGTGAACATGTGACAATAACATGGCAAATTAGACATGTTGCAGCAAACTTTTTCAACGTCAATGTAATGGTTGTATCCTAATTAGATGACTGAGTGTTTCGTTCAGAAGTGGTACATGCATTACACATTCCACAAATACTTTCAAATAAATGATTGTACAAAGTTTAACGTTATATCATTGTGAAATATCATGATTGGCTGCTGAATACACATAAATAATACTTGTTATATCAAATGGATACAGGTTGGTAGTCAACTACTTAGATATGTTAATGTAACACCTTGCACTTTAGCAAGTCACCTGACATCATCACATAGGTATTTAAAGGACGCCAATTACCTGCTCATTCACAGCTACAGACCTCAAAATGATGCGAATGTTTAGGAGACGAGGAACATTCTATTTCACGAGAGGCTTGCTGATGGAGAGGATGTCATAGCCCAACGAAGGGACAGGGACAGGGACAGTGGCAGGGACAGTGACAGGAACAGGCACGCGGACAGGAGAGGGAGAGGGCAAGGATATGGGAGGAGAAGAGAGAGGAGAGAAGTTGTACCTCGTCCTCGTTTGTACAGGGAGAGAACCCTGTTAGATGGGATGAGTGAGGAGGATATTGTAAGTCGCTATCGTTTGAGTTCAGCAGCAATCTTAGCTCTTTATGAAGAGATACGGGGAGATTTAGATTTTGTGACAGCCAGAGGTCGTGCAGTCTCTGGGCTTGTTAAAATGCTGTGCTCATTACATTATCTTGCTTCCGCGTCATTCCAGACAACAGTGGGCATAGTGGGCGGGGTCTCGCAATCTACATTCTCGCGGGCCTTTACCCAGTTTCTATGTGCACTCAATAGACGCGCTAGGAATTATATTCATTTTCCTACAGAGCACACAGAGTAGCTGGAAGTCAGGAATGGCTTTTATACCATAGCGGGGATACCATGTGTGCTAGGTGCAATCGATTGCACCCATGTTGCTTTGATCCTGCCTAGTCAGAGTGAGCATGCTTACCGCAACTGTAAGCACTACCATTCCCTGAATTTACAGGTGGTATGCGATGCCACGATGAAGATTATGCATGTGGTAGCCAAATTCCCTGGTTCCAGTCACAATTCCTCTATCCTGAGAAATTCATCAGTCTTCCATGCTTTCGAAGAAGGCTATTTTGGACCTGGTTGGCTGGTGGGAGAGTACATATTATGATGTGGTAACACAAAACTCTTGTTTTTCTAGGAATTGTTGTATGTTATAATGTTATCACTAATTGTTTCATACTGTATGTGTGCACCATGGATTATAGGTGACTCAGGATACGGAATTAGGCCGTGGCTGTTGACCCCGGTGCCAAACCCTCAAAGTGAATCAGAGGATAGGTACAATGTTGCCCATATATCTACGCGATCCGTTATAGAGAGGACATTTGGGCTTCTCAAGACAAGATTTAGGTGTCTCGATAGAACTGGTGGGGCACTTCAAGATAAGCCTGATAAAGTGTCTGATATTATCATTGCATGTTGCATTTTGCACAATGTGGCACTCAGAAATAATGTACAAACAGACATACGTCAGGGTTTGGAGGAGGAGCATCCCGTCAATTTACCAGCTGACACTGAGCAAACAGCAAGTGGTGTTGAGACACGTCTGAATGTCATAAATACATTTTTTTCATGTAAGCAAATACATATATGTTCATAGTACTACATACATATATTCATTCTTTGTTATGATAAATACATTTGTCCAAATACCATTCACTTAGGAAACAGATGAATATGGGTCGCACACCTTTCTCTTCTCTGCTGTCTGGACAAATGCATGTGGCACCGGTATGTCATTCATCCACACGTTCTATTATCCTTCTTATAATTAAAAGATTTTGTGTGTATGTGAATAAATAATGTGTACAAAATTAATATTTTATGTACATGATCTTTTTGGTTATGCATACAGAATATACCTACTATGTCCATAGTCATTAGTTAGTGCAGTATGGTGACATACAATGTTATTTTTGCAGTGTGACATGTGCATCACAATGATGTGTACACCAGTGTGTTTTTCATATTATATTTAACGAAATCAACATGGTGTTTCATATCTAACACAAAATAGACACTTTGGTGTGTTGCTTACCTTCATGAACATGTCATGACAATGTTTTATATTCATTCATTGAAAATGTGCCCTTGTATTCTCCAACGTCTTAGCGTGAAAATACACCGTCTGCCGACTCAGGACGACTCCAACCTCCGGAGGATTTAACCCACTCTTATAGCGCTGATGATCTGGGAAAACAAAATGGCGGACGAGCTCGGGAGAAGACAGTAATTGAGTCAGACAACCAGTGAAGCTTTGTCAAAAACTGTTCTCTCATTTATTGAAGGTCTACAGCCAGTTTATATAGCAAACTTGAGCATAGAAAAAACACAGATATGAGAACATACTTCCCCTTTTACTTCACAGTCTGTCTATCTCAGCAAAATGACAGTTAGACAGTTTATGGTCTGGGAAAGGGGCTCAATACCGAGTTAGGAGGCCGTTAAGGAAATGGCAGTATGTTGTGAAATGCATTGTTGTGTAACTTATGCCCAATATGGCTGAAGACAAGTTCCTGTTTTCTACAGGGCAAAATAAGTCTGAATAAGTCTGAACAAACACAGTTCAGCTAGCGATAAGTAGGTGACAGGTCAGGTCACATTCTCAGACCTGCCTGCACAGCACAATTACATATGGCATATGGCATGTGATTAGTTCCTGAGACTTAAACGTTAGTACAGAATAGTTATAGAAAAATGGTTATCCAGCAATCAAAATGGAGTCCCCCCTTATATGCACATTTACAATCCCCCCTTTTGTCATCACAAAATGACAATTAACCTCTAGGATATGAGGGTCTCGTATTGGATTTGAATGTTATCATAATCCATCAAAGGTATCTGGACTCTAGTGGCAGTAGGTCCAGAGTTACGTATCATATTTGAGAAACTGTGAATGGGGGCATTAACGTCCAGTGATGCATATGTGTGATCAATGGACTTACCAAAAGGCATAATCATTTTACATAAAGATAAGCACATAAATTTGCAGCATGAAAAAATAATAACTAATACTACGATTATACTAGTGATTACTATCAGTCCCATAAGAAGTTTCCTTCCCAATTCTCCAATCCATGCACCTAACCCAAAAGTCCAATCAAACTGATCAATTCTCTCAGTAATGTCTGCGACAAGAGTTTTGATGTCAGCGACATGATTCTGCAATGATTTGGATTGATCAGAGAGATTGAAACAACACATTCCCTGAAAATCTTGACATCCATGCTCATGTTTAAGCAAAAGATAATCTATTGCGGCGCGATTTTCCAAAATTGCTTTGCGTGTATCTTGTAAATCTATCATTAGTTCTTCTAGGGCCTGGGAAGTGTGATTTAACCCCTTGGCTACAGCGCATGCCAGTTTGACGAGAGTTCTTGCTGTATACACAGCCAATCCAGGAACTCCAACAAGGGAAGCTGCTAGACTTACAATTTCAGTGGTTGACAATAAATTTACATGTGGATCGCAATCTTCAGTAAGTGAAATAGTGGATCGCTTAACTTTGGTTTGATGTAAGCCAGGTTCTACAGAAAACATCATTATCCCTAACCTGGTGAGAGCACATGGCCCCCCTGAGATGTTTCCTGGTATGTAAGTGTAGGTAGTATTACCACAAGAAAACAACCATCCAACGGGAAGTTTAACAGGATAAAGATGACTTGGTGTGCTTACTGTGTGATTGCAACTCATAGTGTTATTGACGCTAGTGCATTTGTCATCAGTTCGACTACACAATATTCTGGTCATGTTGGTGGATGCTGAGGGCGTCAATTTTACTTGTTTACATTTACCTATCTTTTCAGGATTACATGTCATTTGATAACATATGTCACCCTGTGTTATATTCTGGGTCGTAATTTGTGTCATGTTAAGCCATTTCTCACCAATACACTGGGGACAGTCACGACAATATTCATAAACAGAAAAATGCTGTCGCACATCATGATGTTCTGCTAAACTATCATTATTGCTTATGCTAAACACTTTTAACAAAATCTCTACTGGTGTGGGTACTGCTATTAAACAGCTTGTGAGTATGTCAGTTGTGCTGGTCATGTCAGCTAAACAGAAATGTGACATATTCAGTACCTCAACAGCCAAATGCTTCCAAATGTTAGTTTTGACTTCCGCTAGAAATGAAGCCATGCGTTTGGAGCGTGTGTAATGTTTTCCTGGCAAATTGTGAGAGTTAAACTGGACCTGTGGTGCATGGGTTTCGCTTTCATCTTGTTCTTTGGAGATGAGAGAAGAGAGTTCACCTTCTCCAGAGAAAACATAACTTTCAGGTGGACTGTGGTTAGGGCAGGTTATAGTGGTACTCTTGATACTAGTGATACTGAGTCCATTAACGTAGATGTAGCAAAAAAGCGCATATTATTATTGTCAATACGGTCAAGAATAGACAAACGTGTATGCATCTGCGCCGATTCTTCTGAAATCGTGTCTCTGGTATTTGATGAATCTCGATTGTTGGCTCTACTCTTTCGTTGACTTGATACGTGATGCGTGAATCCATGTAGACGAATCTTCAGTCAGCACGGCTGTACGAGTCACTGCGAGGATCGTGGTTGGAAGACCGTAGGGCGGTTCTGTTGTCCCTCCTTTGGCGGGCAGGCGCTTGACCACGACTGTGTCTCCGGGCTGGAAACGATGTGTCGGCTTATCTGAAGGGAGCGGAAGAGAAGAAGAAACATCACCATAGATGCCATTCAATTTCTGTATCAAGTGATGAACATAATTCTCTTGAATTTGCTCTAGGTCTCCAACTTCCTTTGGGCAATACGTACCATGAGCCCAGGGAGTTGGAAACGGTCTCCCCATTAAAATTTCAAAAGGTGACAATTTGGTAGTACTATTCGGGGTCATCCTAATTTCTGCAAGGACTGCGGGAAGGACATCTGGCCATCTTGAAAAGGTACCATTTGTTCCCTTACGCAGTTTATCCTTGATCGTGCGATTGGTCCTCTCTACCAGACCTGAAGACTGTGGGTGGTAAGGTATGTGAAACTTCCACTCTATAGCGAGAGTCTTAGCAACTCCTTGAGTCACCTGGGATGTGAAATGTGTTCCTCGATCACTATTTATTTGAAGAGGACATCCCCATCGGGGAATGATTTCCTTGCAAAGTATTTTTACAACAGTCTTTGCATTTTCGTTCGATGTAGGAAATGCCTCAACCCATTTGCTGAATTGATCTACCATTACCAGTAGGTATTTCAACTTTCCCGCAGCTGTTGGCATCTGTGTGAAATCAATCTGTATTTGCTCCATTGGGCCACTAGGTGGCGGTAGATGTTCATGTTTTGCGGGTCGTGTTCCTTGTGTGTTATTTCTGATGCATGTTAGACATCTAGCTAGTTGTGTCTCAACTACCTGATCAATGTCTCTAACTAGGAACAATTCCTTAATCTGATCACCTGTAGCTTTCTTTCCTTTATGTCCAATTCCATGGAAATGTGAGATTAGAATAGGGCTGGCTATTTTAGGAAAACCTATCACTGTGTCCTTAGTCCAAATCCCATTCTCATCCTTGCTCAAACCTTTTTCCTCCCATAGCTCTACATCTTTTTCTTCTGCAAGTTCTTGTAACATTTTAAGATCGTAGTCTGGGAGATGGCATGTCATTACCATATTGAGCTGTGTGTCAACAGTGGTGTGGTATGCTGGAAACATAATTTGTGATCGTGCAGCCTCTTTTGCATGAAAATCGGCCAACTCATTACCTTTGGCCACATCTGTCTCTCCACCAGCATGTCCTTTACATTTAACAATTGCTAGTTTACTGGGTAGCAACATGGCTTCCAGTAACTGCTCTACCAATGTAGCATGTGATATTCCCTTACCATCAGCACTTACAAAACCACGATTTTTCCATATTACTCCAAAATCGTGTACGACTCCGTATGCATAGCGAGAGTCTGTGTAAATGGTTACCGTATTCTGAGATGATGCTTTACATGCTTCGGTCAATGCTATTAATTCTGCTGCTTGAGCTGAAACAAACGGTAACGCTCCAGAACAGATTACTGTGTCTGGTAACCTAACTACTGCAAATCCCGTCAGATATACTCCATCTGAGGGCTTAGAGCATGACCCATCTACAAACAATACGTCTCCCTCCTTAAGGGGCGTACTTTCTAAGTCGCTCCTTACTGATGTCGTGTTGTGTATGTTTTGTAGGCAGTCATGATCTTCATTGCCTATGTCAGAGTTGTGTAGTAACAGTTTAGACAGAATTTGAGCAGGACCAGTGTGTGGTGGGTGATATTTGACAGTGAGGTTTGAGGTAGATGTGAGGATAGTTTCATACCCTGTTCTACGCTGTGCGGTCATGTGCTGCGTAGTGAGGTTCTTGAGAACATGTTGTACCTGGTGTGATGTATGCAAGGTTAGTTTGTGTGACAACACAATAGTTTGTACTGCTTCTACCAAAATAGCGCATGCAGCTACTTGTCTTAAACACGCTGGGAACCCTTGCACAATCTCCTGCAGTTTCTTAGAATAGAATGCCACCGGTCTATAGCCTGAGCCATGTTCTTGTGCTAGTACGCCAACAACCGCGGTACCTGTCTCGCTGCAAAACAAATGGAAAGGCAGGTTATAGTTCGGTAAGCCCAGAGCGGGGCTAGAACACAATGCAGTCTTAAGTTCAGTGAATGCAGTGATATTCTCTGGCGTCCATTGCAGTGGGTCTGGCATATGCATCAATGTCAATTGTCTCAAGATGTTATCCCAGTGGGAACAGTTCGGTATCCATTGGCGGCAATAGGTAATCATCCCCAGAAAAGACAACATAGCAGCTTTCGTCTTGGGTTTGGGGAGAGTGGCAATTACCTTGACTCGATCTGGCGAAAGGAGTCTCTGTCCTGGCTGTAGTATGAAGCCTAAATATTTGACAGTTTGTTGCACCAACTGTATCTTGTGTGGCGAGACCTTATGACCTGTAGCAGCGAGATGCTCCATCAGACTATGCGTATCCAGAGTGCACGCTTCCTCAGTTTGACTGCAGAGTAGTAAATCATCCACATACTGCAGCAAAACAGAGTCACCGGGCGGACACCAGTCAGCAAGAGTCATGCGCACGATCAGGCTGTAAGCCGTGGCGGAATCGCAATATCCCTGTGGTAGACGAGACCACCTAAATTGTTCACCTTTATAGGTAAACGCAAACAAAGATCTTGTGTTAGGGTGTACCGGAATGGAAAAGTAAGCTGAGTTCAAGTCTATTACCGTGAAATAGATCGCTGTTGCTGGTATGGCTGTAATGATCGCTGTAACATCTGGTACTATAGGCGCTAATGGTTGCACTAATTGATTAACTGCGCGCAAATCTTGTGTAAAACGCCACTGCGAACTGTTAGGTTTCGGTACTGGGTTAACTGGTGTGTTGTATGGTGAGACAGTTGGTTCTATCACTCCCTTTGTGAGTAACTCCTTAATGATAGGTTCAATACCTGCTTCCTTTTCTGCAGATAATGGGTACTGTTAAAATGTAAACCGGACTTACTCCTGGCTTTAGTGTAGCCTCATATGGTGTACATGAGATGAGACCTGGGTCAGTGTGAGAAGTAGCCCATACCCGTGGGTCAATGTCCTGTAATGATAAAGGTATGTCAGTAGAAAAAAGATTCCATTCTATATCCCATATCTCGTCAATAGGTAAATACTTGTCCTGTAATACAAGCTGCTGTCCTTGAGCCCATATGAAGGCTCCTTTGTCTGATGCAATGTAGACAGTCGTTGGTGTGATCCATACACCTTCAATGCGAGCAGACACATCTGAGTGTGCTTCAGGGTCATGCATCTCTGCTTCTGGATCATAGATAATACATGAAACAGGATTAGCAAATGACATGCGTGTGTAAGGCATATCACCATGGATGGCAAAATCTGACAATTTGGTCAGTTGTTCAACTAATCTATCTGGCATTGTTAACCCTCGGACTTTGAGTCTGCCAGTGTCATGCTGAAAAAGAGAAAGATCATAATCATTGGGGGAGAGATGTGGAGAACTTACAATAATCCCCCCCTTGTCATCAATGCTTAAGTCAATTTGCATTTTGGCCATGAGATCACGTCCTAATAAATTCACTGGACATTGTGGAATAACCCTGAAAGGGTGCTTCCAGTGTTTGTCAGACCTAGGATTTAATTGAACTGACAAAATGGGAGTGTTGTAACATTTAGTGAGAGTACCCTCAATACCCATAGAGGACTCGTCTGCTTGCTGCATTGGGCCCTTGTAAGAATGTTTATTAAGACAAGAACGCGTTGCACCTGTGTCTACAAGAAAATCAGTTAATCTGCCATTGACATACAATGATAGTAATGGTATATCTAACCATCCATTAGACACAGAAGCTTGTGGGCAGACGAGGGTTTCCGTCCTCGGGCATCCCTATTGGCTATATGGCATCTCTTGGTTCCATGCAACATTATATTGAGGGCTGGAAACATTTTGGCCCTGATAATTGTGATTCTGTTGTGGTCTCTGAGTATTTTGCTGCATATTTCTGCTGCTATTCTGCTGGTATTGTGGTTGGTTCTGCTGACCATAGCCTTGATGCTGCCTGTGATTTCCCTGACTTTGATAATCCTGCTGCTGATAATTTTGTTGTTGGTTGTTACCCTGAGAAGGGGCCCAACATTCCTGTCTCCAGTGTCCCTGTTTCCCACAGTTAAAACAAGTGCCTGGTCTGCGCTGGCTATTCCCTTGGGCTCCCCTACCCTTTCCTCTATTCTGACCTCCCTTGCCCCTGTAATGATTTCCTCTAGCATTCTGCACTGAGCCATCGTGAGCATGCATGACAGTTTCAGGCGGGGGAGGGGGTGAGGGCAACGGTGTACGATCTGGGAAAGCTCCTGCACCATCCTTAATGGCCAGGTCACCCATTATTTTATCGGGCGTCATTGTCTGCCAACCAGTCACAGTCATGTAAACAATCTGTCTATGTGTGTCGCATAAACCATTAAGTAAAGATTGTACATACAAAATATTCATCTCGTCATCTGTTGCCTTAGGGTATTGCATACCTGCTGTATTAACCCATTCGTTCTTAAATCTACGGCAAAAATCAGTAACTGACTCATCATCTTTCTGCTTAAGAGTCATAATCAGACCTACATTTTTCCTGGATCTGCCTTGCTCAAAAAAGTACGTCTCCAATAGTTCCCACATTTTGGCAATAACACCTGGATTATCCCAAACAAACTCACCCTCTGCTGGTGCACGCTCAGCAGAACTCGATATACTGAAGCTGCCCCTCTTACCGGGTGCATCAAACTTCTTACTCAAGTATCTGTCAGCCTTAGACCAATCAATGTCAATGTGTCCTGTCAAACAATCTAAGCAAAATCTAATGTCACCTCCTGTAAATTGATAACCTTGGCTTTTCTTTTTAAGGTATTTAATTGCACCACTTGGATTTTAAAAGGATCCGGGCAGCCTTTAGCCCATGATTCCATTAATGTGGTGTCTACAGAGTGAATCAAGATATCATTTCCTAAAGTCATAAACGGCAATGCTAACTCAACCCCTGCTTCAGCACAATCCTGTTTGTCAGCTTGTTGTGTCGTTTGTAATGCCTGTCGTGTTCTATGTGATATGGGGGAATCCTGTCTCGGAGTATTATACCTTCTGATTTCCTCAGCGAGTTTAATTGAATCAGCTAAAGTGTCAGCTAACAATGATTCATATTCGCGCTTCTTAGCGGTGCGAATTAAATCCTTCCTAGAAATATTTCTCGGTGTGAAAACAGATGATTGCGGCGTAGCTAGGA
Organism: Ascaphus truei; assembly: GCF_040206685.1. NCBI lineage: Eukaryota > Metazoa > Chordata > Amphibia > Anura > Ascaphidae > Ascaphus > Ascaphus truei. The sequence goes on along the minus strand of NC_134483.1, from coordinate 487,223,912 downwards.
CAGGTTTGGCATTACTATGTGCGGGAGTTAATTTTACGGCACTGTGAATCATTGAATACGTCTTTAAATTCCTTGAATTCCTCAGTCAGTACCCTTACAGAAGCACAGAATTCCTTAACTCTATCACTGCTGGCCCCTGCAGCTGACTCAGACGTCAGTGAAGCTGCTGAAACAGTGTTTTCTTTAAGTTTACTTAAAGGCAATCGGCCTAGTGGGTGATGGTATGTCGGAATGAGATGAATCCGAACTAGAATCTTCCCCCTTCACTCTCCCCGGAGACAGGGGGGTGAACCATGAGAAGAAAGTCTTGTGGGGCTTACGACAGTGGGAAGCTGTCTTTTTGGGCTTCTTTTAGAGGACGACTTATGATGCTCAGATTCAGAGCGGTGTACCACCTCTGATTCTGCATCGTTTCTCGACTCCACATAGGTGGATTGAGAGGGCTGTAGGCAAATGTCATTACTCTCCTCCCTGCGTACGGGTGTAGAAGGTTTGTGGTGGCTTGCAGCATAGTGTGATAACACTAGCCAACATGTTAGGATCAAAACTTGGAAATAATGGCACAGGTGTGATAGGACTATACGGGGGTACTTGTAACATCACACAAGACGGCGGTGGTGGGGGGCAACACATCTGGAGGTAATAACTCCTGTAGGGATGCATTAGGGCAGGCATGTCAAACATGCGGCCCGCGGGCCGCATGCGGCCCGCAACGGATATTTTTGCGGCCCCCTCACAACCAGCGTGGCAGTCGTGTGTGTTGGCGAGCGTGTGGGGCGGCGGTTAAAAGTTTTGGCCGCGGAGGAGAAGCGAGCGCGGGTATGGGGGAAGCGAGCAGCACGGGCGGAAGTAATATCTGTCCTGCAGGGGCTGGAGGCGTACGGTGGCCGGGTGCAGTCAATCTGCACTCGTGCCTGTGTGGGAGGACACGGGGGGCGGAGTCAAAACCCCAGCGGAGAGACTGCATTCTATTCTCTGTGTGTGTGTGTGTGTGTGTCACTGTGTGTGTGTCTGTGTCTGAGCTGTCTGAGTGTCAGTGTCTGAGTGTCAGTGTGTGTGTGTGTGTGTGTGTGTGTGTGTGTGTGTGTGTGTGTGTGGTGTGTGTGTGTGTGTGTGTGTGTGTGTGTGTGTGTGTGTGTGTGTGTGTGTGTGTGTGTGTGAAAAGCTGGCCTGCTGGGACTGGAGTCGGACGGTGGCCGGGCACAGTCATCCTGCACACATGCCGTGTGGTGGGAGGACAGCGGGGGCGGAGCCAACAGCTGAGATAGCTGCAAAAGACTTCTGTGAGACTGCCTCCTGCCTGGAATAAGGTAAGGACAAGGGGGGGGGGGGGGGGAGAGAGAGGCCGAGAGGATGATGGGGCATGGGGGGGGGAGAAGATATGATGATGGGGCATGGGGGGAATATGATGATGGGGCATGGGGGGGGAATATGATGATGGGCATGGGGGGGGGGATATGATGATGGGGCATGGGGGGGGGGATATGATGATGGGGCATGGGGGGGGGGGATA